>NW_007732002.1:98190-107049 GCF_000696425.1 Galeopterus variegatus
GGGGCGGGGGTGGGGGTGGGGAGGCGACTAGGAAGACTCGGGAAGGATGTCTTGTTTAATGAACTGTTAAAACTTTTGGAAAATTTTAAGATAGTGAAATCCCTCAACATGGTATTTCCATTTGATAGCTTCTACTTAAATATTTCACTTTTGGGGAGCTTCTACTTGTTCCCTTTTAATAGGATGATTTCATCTTTTCCTATGCTCTTCTGTCTCCCGAACCAAGACACGTAGAGTCAGAATGCCACATTGAGACTTTTGACGATCATGAGATTTATTTGGGAACATTTTCCAAAATCATGGTAATGGGTCTTTTTGTTCTGATGATGAAGAAGATGAGGATGTTTACTCGCTGACCGGGGGCTCTGGCTGCAGCTGCAGGACACAATTAATTATGCTAATAGTTTGTGAGGAGCGGATGTAACTCCCCCAACCCCCCCCTTTTTTTCGGGGGGAGGGGAGTTTGGCAAAAGGGGAAGGAGACGCCTTGGTGTCGGATCACATGATATTATCTTCGCGCCACTTTCGCAAAACCCCTTTTTTAACTCCAGGTTTTGCTCGAACTCAAAGGTACTGTTCTTATCTTGCTTTAGTACAGTGTTTCTTGAAGTCGGGTCTAAGATCTCTTCCCTCCGTCTCCTCTTCTTTCCACTGCTAGCTGTTACCATTAAAGGTCGAAAGTTGCATCGCAGTCGGTGCAATCTCACAGGAGGGATCTGGTTGGGTGGTAAACTTCGGGCTGCGTAGTTTCCAGAAAGTATCAGGCAGACGTGCCAGGGTGTGCTGCAAGGTCTGTTTGCGCGTTTTATGAAAAGGGGAGAAAGCCCACCTGTAGGAGTGACTCCCGTTGGAGAAATGAGTGTGGTTTTCGTTGCATCCACCGCTGACTCCCGAGGGGCGCTGGCTGTTCACGTTGGACTCCATCGCGGGCCGGGGGCGGGAGAGGCCAGTCTTTTGTAATCTGCTTGCCTGAGCTGCTACTGTGCACCAGGTTGAGAATCACATGGCGCCCTTGTCCTCTCCTGGGCTTTGGGCTGCCACAATCTCCCACGGTAACAATAGTGGGGAGGGGGGTCCGGCTTCATTTTGCGCACCCCACCTCTTACTCCGCTTGCCTTCCAGTGCTTTCCTCCCCCGGACCTGCGTGCTCACTGCCATCTGATTGTCACCTCGTCTCCTGCAACCCCCTTCCCCATTCTCCCCAAATCCCCTCCTGTGCCTGTGTCCGCCAGGGACGCGGAGAAGGTATTCGTATAGCCTGGTGATCACATTTTGCTCAGTGTTCAAAATCTGCTATGCTTAATTCCATTTTGATCGTGCATCTTAAACTAAGACAAAGTTTTATTTTTTACTCAGAGCGTACCCGGGCTTTGGCCTTTAAGCAGCCCGTCCTCAATTGGTTCTCATTAGCTGTGGGATGAGAGGAGAAAGCAAGATAATTGCACCGTATCTTCCTCGCATTTGTGCGTGTCCTCGGTGGCTGCTACCGTTAACGATACCTGCCAAGAAACCCTGATTTAGCGGGTGAGGGGGGCGCCTGGCAAAGGCGAAACCCTCTTAAACAGTAGCACAAGGTGCCAGAGGTTAAAACTTTCACATGTGCCAAGAGTGAATATGCTGTGTATGTATTTCTTCCCTCCTCGGGCCTTAGGAACACTTTCAATCTAGCGGCGATGTGGCGCGCATGCGCGCGCGGGGTGGGGGACACCCGGGTCCCACGGCTCCGTGGGCCTTGCCGTCTATCTCCGGTGGGGGGATGGGACGATCGCCGCAGGGGCAGGACCGGACGAGGTAGTAGTGAGTGCGCCATCGCGGGCCGGGCGCCAGTGGCACCGGCTCCAGCACCGGACGCCGCTCGGGCCGGTGTCCCAGGCGCGCGTTTAATTAAGGACTCCAGCTTGGGGGAGAGAGAGGGGGAGACACCGACTGCGCTCGGCCCGTGGGTAACTGGGGCTCGGTGGGGTTTTCGCTCTGGCGAGGTGGGGGTTCCGTTTCCTAATTCTTGTGCGGGCCCGGTGGGCGGGGGCGGGCTTTTTTTCCCTGGGCTATTAAAGGCAGAGGGGCGGGCTTTTCCCAGGGATATAGCTACGGACGGAGGGCCGAGGGGACCGAGCGCTCCTCAAGTGGTGGCGGGGAGGCTCATGGCCCCGCGTCGCTCCGGACAGGGGCGCTTTGGGGTGAGGTGTGCGCTCGCGGCCCCGATTAATTTCCTGAACGCTTTTTCTCGCTTCTCTTCCTCCTCGGGCTCCGCAGGAGGCTGCGCTCGCGCCCGGTCCCAGGAGCGCTCTGGTGGCGCGCGCGGCCCGGGGTGTGTGTGCGGAGCGGAGGATCCGGGGAGAGAGGTGGCCGGTGAGGGACCGCCGCGCGCGCCACCTGCCAGGGGCGGGCCGGAGCTGGATCTCGCGCGTGGTTGCCCCGGCGGGCGGCCGGGGCCAGCAGGGGGGGACCTTCGTTGGGGCAGTTGTGATGGGGAAAGTGTTGACTGTCTGGGTGGGAGGGGACTGGGGGGGACTTGAGAAAAGCAAAGTCGCAGAGTGCGGTGGAGGGGTAGCGGGGCACACGCAGGAATCGTCTCCCCTTCTCTCCTCCACTGCTGTCCTTTAGGTTCCTGGAGAACTTTGGAGGGTGCGGAATGAGGGGGTGCACGTGGAAGGGAAAAAAGGACTCCCCTCCCCCTTGGCTTCTCTCCCACCAACCCGGGAATGGAGGGGGAGGGAGGCGTGGGCTTGGCGCGTTTTTGGTGCTTTGAATGGAGAACTCCGTTTCCCATGATGCTTTGGTTCTTTCTCTTTAATCTCGGCGGCGGCTGCGGCAGCACGAGGACGGGAGCGCGTGGTGTGAGCAGCTGGAGCACACCCTGGGCGCGCGGGCGGCTCCCGGACTTCAACCCGAGGAGCTCTAGGTAAGGGTGTGAGAGGCGCGGGAAGAGGCGGGGAGGGAAGGGGTTTGGGGTTTTCTTTACTTTTTACAAATTAAGGAGGATGGAGAGTGACTGCCCGGCGCGCGCGGTGTATATACCAGACGAACGGTTAATTAAAGAAAGGTCATAACTAGAGGGCGCGCTCTCTGAAGGGCGCGGGGCTCGGTGTTGCCAAGGTTGAGTTTGCAGATTCTATGCATTCAGAGTCGTTTGGAGCCTTTATTTTTTAATGGAGGGAAAAAAATCTTTACAGCCGTAGAAATCCAATTTAAAAGGAAAAATGTTATTCTTTTCATTTCCATACTAAATCTGTTCTTCCCTTATAGCAAATTGATTTCAGATTTATTTGCAATTATTAGGAATCAGTTTAGTTTTTAAAGACTTTTAGAGACTAGTTTAGTGGCATGGGGTACCAAGACGAAAGTCTAGCATTTAAAATAACTTCACTCCTTTAAGGTATTACAAAATTGTGTATTCCTGAAAAGTTTTGTTTTTCCCCTTTGGACAAAACTTATCCCATCATGAAAGAGGTAGGGGAACCCTTATGAGCCTTTTTCAAATAGGAGCTCACTTCCTTGCTGCACGTTCTTAGGTAAAATAAGCACTTGGAAATAGGAGAAGGTTTTCTTATGGAACATAATGACATGAAGGAAAGAAGAGCTAATCTGCCGTCTTTGGGTTTAATGGAGAAAATGGGTCCATAAATGTTTAAACAGAAGTAGAGCCCTTTGAAATAGATCAAAATGTGACATCGCTAGGCCATCTGTGCATTATGTGAAGAGTGTAAGGCTGTGTTTCTTAAACCAGCTCTAAAATTTCTCTCATTTTCTATTAATGGGGTGGGGGCAGGGAATATTCATTTAATCTAATGGCATCACTTTCTGTATGGAACCCTAAAGCTCTGTATGAGCTCAAGACTTGAATAATCACCCTGATTGTTACATGCATCTTTTTCTGGGTATGCCTCTTATAAAATCAGGTGGACATAATAGACCTGCAAAACTACTGGCATGCAGATATCTAGTTTTCTTAGATGGGGAGGGAGAGTCTAAAATCCGCTTATACTTAAGAATTGGGCTTTCTGAAATTGCTAGTGTTGTGTTCAGTTCTGTGTAAATAATTCAGATTATTAATATTTCTCAGGATTTGGTTGAAACACCAAAACCTAGCTTGGACTCTCTAAGCCAAAGGAAAGCTTGTTTCAGGAATTTACTTGTTTAGTTTCTAATGTTGTTTTTGTTTTGTTGTTTTTTAACCAGGTGAGTCTGCATAGATCTGTGAGGATGGAAGAGAAGAGCTCATAGAAGACTTAACATTTTGCTACAGGAATAGGCCTTGGCCATGTAAAAGTGCTTACAGTGCAGGTAGTTTTTTTAGATCTACTGCAATGCAAGCACTTCTTACATTACCATGGTGATTTAATCAATGGCTACTGAGAACTGTAGTTTGTGCATAATTAAGTTGTTGGTGCTTTTGAGCTGCTCCTTATAATATGTCTCTTGTGTTAAGGTGCATCTAGTGCAGTTAGTGAAGCAGCTTAGAATCTACTGCCCTAAATGCCCCTTCTGGCACAGGTTGCCTAATAAACAGCATTTTAAAAGTATGCCATGAGTAATAATTTGAATAGGACAAGTTTCAAAGTTTGTTTGTGGTTTTTGTCATAGTTGGGAACAGATTGTGGGGACTGTGTGCAGTATACAGTTGTGTACAAAGGATAAAATTGGGTCCTAGTAGTACCAAAGTGCTCATAGTGCAGGTAGTTCTGGCATTACTCTACTGTAGTGTGGGCACTTCCAGTACTCTTGGATAACGAATCTTTTGTTAATGAGAGAACATTCAAAGACACTACTATTTACGATTAGTTTTGCAGGTTTGCATTTCAGCGTATATATGTAGATATGGCTGTGCAAATCCATGCAAAACCGATTGTGATAATATGTGCTTTCTACGTCTCTGTGAATACCTTCATGTGAATCTCCCTCACTCATGCCCGTTCATCCGTGGGTGGGGATTTGTTGCATTACTTGTGTTATATGTAAAGTATTGCACTTGTCCCGGCCTGTGGAAGAAAGGAGGATTTTATCGTCTTCTTCTTTTAATTTTTAGAAGTTGTACGTTCTGATATTTAGTAATTGTGCAGTGACCTGTTTTGCTGTTGTCGGGTGGATCACGATGCAATTTTGATTAGTATAATAGGAGAAAAATTGCACGGTATCCATCTGTAAACCGCAGGACGTTTGTTGGCAACATTCTTATCAGTACTAAAGTAAGATGGTAAAATCCTTTCTCTAGTTACTGCTATTAAAAATGTTTTGAAATGTATTTGAATATTTTAAAACTATGATAAATAATTTTAAATAAAGAGTTTGAAATTATGAAGTGCGTGTTTTGGCAGTTTGGTGAATGATCAGATTGTTATTGAATGTAAATGGACGTCAAATTTCCAAAATAAATTTATAGATCTTACAAAACTGGACTCTTTTTAATTGAATGATTAACAATGCTAAAGGAGTTTTTAAAAACCTCTTGGGGAGGGGTCCTAAAGGAAAACATGGACATAGCTGCTTTTCAAGTTTGTATCTACATAAAAAGCATCGAGATGCCTAATTTGGGAATTTTATTATGCTAACAATATTTGAACAAAATGTGCTAATTTTGTTATGAGTACATGTACTCATCCTTATGAAGGGAATGCAAAGTTGTAAACCTATGGGATGCCTACCTTTGAAGAACTGGGCACATTTAATCTCTAACAGGAGAGGAGAGTGAACTTGTCAATTGAACTCAGTTTGGGGGTTCTCTGAGAAGAGCACTTGGTAGAAGGGCCACGGAGATGGAGAAATGCCACCTTGCTGTGGAGGCTAGTAAATGAAAACCTGGACTGGACTTACTGTTAGGATTTAGGGTTCAGGGGGCTCTGTAGGGTGACTAACCTAAAGTAGAAATTACTCATGCCTTGCTACTTGTTGGAGACATCACAAAGTAGAAAAAGTAAATATTGACTAACAACCCAATAAAAGTGTTAAGTTTCTTCAGCCACTTGCCACCTAGATAAGGAAATTTGGATCCTTTAGTAGGTTCTTAAACATTAGCAACTTGTTAAAACAGATAGCCAACCCTATCTTGAGGCTGGTTCAGTAGGTGTGGGGTCGGCCCTGAGCATTTGCATTTCTAACCTGTTGTAGATTCTGGTGCTGCTGGTCTGAAGACCACACTTTGAGAATCACTGCTCAAAAAGAACCAAAGGTTCAGCTTCTGGGACAAATAAAGTTAACAAAGGAAGTCGTCTATTTTAAATTTCAAATTCACAAAGTTGAAAGAACTCTAGGCAGATCTTGGTTCACTTTCTAGTTCTATGTTTCATACTTTAAATTATCTTTAAGACTAACTTATGTCTTGACAAATGAAAAAACTAGGCATGTGATAGTTTTACTGCCTGCCAACATGAGCGTTTTAATTCTCATCAAAAAGAGGTGCTGGCAGAGTAAAGATGGTATCAGTATGTGTCATTCTTATTTCCTGGTGCCATGGAATTTTCTAATTTTGAAACCCTTTTAATTTTTCTTCATAGCATCGGTCCAATTTAAATCAGTAAGAGGAGCTGTGACTGAATTACGCTTTAGCCTTGGGCCAGTTGCCTAAGGCTTCCATTTCCTCATTAGGGGAAATGCAGTGATAATGTTGGTCTACCTCAAGGACTTGTGGGTTAAGTAAGTTCTCTTTGGTGGTGGTGGTTGGGGGGAGGGATTTTAATTGTTACTGATGAAGTGAAATCTTAATGAAAAGAGACTTAGGGTAGTAAATTCTGTCTCCAGTATTAAGTATGTGTGTGTGATTTTTTAAAAGTGACTAATGCTTGAGGCAATTATACAAACATAAAGAACTCTACAGATATTTCCTGTGCTGTCTAATGCTCACTACTTTGTTGGTGCCTAATCATAGTTAAGTTTGATGTGGCAGCAGAGCAAAGCTTTCCCTCCCCTCTAATAAAGTAGCTCAGTAAAAGAGGGGATTAAAGCTTATTTGTTATAATCCTTAACACCACCAAACCTCCGCTTTAATAATACAAGTTTATTGTCTCTAGCAGTTCACTGGTGCTTTACCTAAGGTGGCTAGTATGCAGACAGTTACTGCAGTTTCCCCTTTTAATAGGCATGTGTGGAGGGGCTGTGTTCCTTAGGGTAGGCCACTCTGCCCATTAGAGTCTCAATTCCTTCATCTAAAATTAGGGCTAACCTTGATCCTAGGGCCTTTTTTGGCCTCAAAAATTCTTGTGTCCTTGTTAAAGTTAGATGTATCAAATAATTCTAAAAGTGCTTGGCATTTAAGTCATTCGTTTAGAATATTTGGGAATGGGGTAATTTAAGTCATTAGTTATGGGCAAAATTAGTAATGTATGCATACACCGTATGTAGCTTACTCATTTCAAAGAAGTACAATAAGTTCTGTAGAAACACTACCAGGTATAATTTCTGCCTCTGATTCAGAGGGTAGTTTAATATTTCATGGTTTTCCAAGGTCATCAGGATGGACATTAATTCTCCCTAGACAGAAGAGTCACTGTGGCATAGGTATTAATTAGCCCAAACATGTGTTGACATTTTTGGCAATCGTAAGTCATATTAGCTCTGAAACAAGGGACAGTTGGCAAAATGGGTGAAGCTACTGTATACAATTTTAACTGAAAAAAATCCTTACTAATAGATTATAGTCCAACTTTATTCTTTGGGAGCTGAGGAAACAAGCTCAGGAGGAAGTGACTTGCTCAAGATTTTGATAAATAAACAATTAAGGGCCAATATGATCACTGTTTTGCTAGAATTTTGGAGGCAAGGAGGAGAGCATTTAACCCTGGCTGGGAACAGTGTGGCTGGGTCAAGTATTCCCAGAGGCAGTTTCAGGGGAGGGAGCCTGAGGGGAGTTAAGGCAGGCAAAGAAAGACTATGAAGGGTCTTTTTGGCAGAATTGTTTCTGCTAAAATAAGGGAAGGAAGAAATCAAATGGAGGTTTTTCCAAAGAACTGTGCTTATTCCAGAATGTCTGGTGTGTGTGAGGGGATAGGTAGTCTAGGGCCAGGTCACAGAACCTTGTCCTGAATGGAAAGGGAAGTCACTTAGTTTCAAGCAGAGAACTCTGAATTTACCCTTTTAATAAGATCTGACAGCAATGAAGAGGCTGGCTTGGAGAGCACTGAGCCAGTTAGGAAGCCAGTTTAGGAGGCTGTTTTACAGATAGGAGATGAGGATTTGACCCAGGACAAAAACAGGGATAGAAGCACGGGCAGATTTCTCCTACAAATACACGTATACATTTAATACAATTCCAGCCAACACCTCAAAGGGATGATTTCCAAACTTCACTATAATCCTAAAGTTCATCTGTAAGAATATACAGGGAAGAACAGTCAAAAAATATGGAGAAAAAAAGGAATCATAAAGTGGAACCTGTATTAACATATATTAAAGCCTATTGTAAAGAGGCATTTTAAAATAGATGTCTGCGGCTGAGATTTCTGTTCTGTTCTACTGATCGAAGTATATAAGTATTTAGGTTATCATGAAGGCACCATTCTAAGTTGGTGAAGAAAACATGGATTAGTCAATAAAAGTCGTTGGAACAATTGGTTAGCTATTTTGAAAAAACAAAACAAAACAAAACAAAACATCCAGAGCTCTCTCTCATCCCGTACATCACAATAAATTACAGATAGATGAAGGGTTGAACATAAAAAATGAAACTTCACATTATATTACTCTCTCTACCTTCCTCTATATTTAACTTTTTCATAGCAATTTTAAAAAGGATTAGATTATGGGCCGGCCCGGTGGTGCACTGGATAGTGCGCCGCTTGGGAAGCGCGGCGGCGCTCCCGCCCGAGGGTTCGGATCCCACATACAGACCGGTTCCCGCTCACTGGCTGAGCGAGGCGCGGGAGCAAC
>NW_007732002.1:107600-116256 GCF_000696425.1 Galeopterus variegatus
AAAAAAAAAAAAAAAAAAAAAAAAAAAAAAAAAAAAGGATTAGATTATAAAATAGACCAAGAAGAAAATAACACGAATATATGACCATGAGATTGGGAAAAGCCAGTTTAAACATAACATCAATGATAGAAACAACAACAACAACAACAAAAAGATGGATTTGAACACAAAAGCTTTACATCAAAAACTGTCCTAAAATTAAAAAGCAAAAGACAAATTAGAAAATCATGGCGTTTAATGTAGGATATAGAAATGGTAAATACCCTTCCTTTCTTCCTTCAGGGAATGTTTATTGAACATCTATTATGTGCCAGGCATCCTCAGCACTAGGGAATCAGTATAAACAAAGTCCTTGCTCTCAGGATCTTATATTCTACTGAAAGGAAACAGAATAAACAAAACAGATACTTAGTATGTCAGATGGTAAGTGCTATGCAGACAAATAAAGCAAGTATACCTGTTTTCTAGGGCTGCCATAACAAGGTAGTACAAACTGGGTGGCTGCAGGTGTATCTGTTTTCTAGGGCTGCTGTAACAAAGTAGCACACATTGCTGACTTAAAACAACAGAAGTGTATTTTCTCATAGTTCTGGAGACTAGAAGTCCAAAATCAAGGTATCACCAGGGCTATGCTTTCTTTCAGGGCTCTAGAGAACGATCCTCCCTTGTCTTGTCCCAGCTTCTGGTGGTTACTGTTACTTGATGTGTCACTCCAATCCCTGCCTCTGTTGTCACATAGCACTCTCCCTGTGTGTCTGTGTGTGTCTGTTTCTCGCCTCTTATAAGGACACCAGTCACTGGATTTAGGGCCTGCCCTAATTTAGAATGACCTCATCTTACCTGGATTATATCTGCAAAGTTCCTATTTCCAAATAAATTCACATTTTCAAGTACCAGAGGTTAGGACTTAAACATATCTTTGAGGGGACACAATCCAATCCAGTATAGCAAGGTAGGGGAATACAAGAATACCTCAAAAAGGTCATGGAAAAATGGAATTAAAAGATAATACTAATCTTGGGGCCGGCCCGGTGGCGCACTGCTACAGTGTGCTGCTTGGGAAGCGCGGCGGCGCTCCCGCCGAGGGTTCGGATCCCACATGCAGACCGGCCGCTCACTGGCTGAGCGAGGTGCGGGAGCAACACCGAGGGTTGCGATCCCGTAGCCGGTCCCGGTCCGGTACGGGCGCGACACTGAGGGTTGCGATCCGTTGCCGGTCACGAAAAAAGACAAAAAGGAAAAAAAAAAAAAGATAATACTAATCTTGGGGCCGGCCCGGTGGCGCACTGCTACAGTGTGCTGCTTGGGAAGCGCGGCGGCGCTCCCGCCGAGGGTTCGGATCCCACATGCAGACCGGCCGCTCACTGGCTGAGCGAGGTGCGGGAGCAACACCGAGGGTTGCGATCCCGTAGCCGGTCCCGGTCCGGTACGGGCGCGACACTGAGGGTTGCGATCCGTTGCCGGTCACGAAAAAAGACAAAAAGGAAAAAAAAAAAAAGATAATACTAATCTTGGGGCCGGCCCGGTGGCGCACTGCTACAGTGTGCTGCTTGGGAAGCGCGGCGGCGCTCCCGCCGAGGGTTCGGATCCCACATGCAGACCGGCCGCTCACTGGCTGAGCGAGGTGCGGGAGCAACACCGAGGGTTGCGATCCCGTAGCCGGTCCCGGTCCGGTACGGGCGCGACACTGAGGGTTGCGATCCGTTGCCGGTCACGAAAAAAGACAAAAAGGAAAAAAAAAAAAAGATAATACTAATCTTTCCATGAACTTTTTGAAGACCCCTCATAGGGCTGGGGTTTGTTGCTGTGTTAAAATATGATTACGGAAGTTCTCACTGGTGAGGTGACATTTGAATAAATGGGAGAAATTCATGAAGGAATGAGATACGTGGATATCAAAGGAAGAGAACGATAAATATTCATCTACAAAGAACCAAACAATAATAATAATAATAGCTACTATTCATTGAGTATTTTCTACATGTCAGACACTGCAATAACAGATGCTTTATGTGCGTTATCTCATTATTTCTCACAATCCTATAAGGTAGGACTATTCCATAAAATGAATGTATTATTATTTCTATTTTAGAGACGAAGAAAGAAGCTCAGAAAGGTTAAGTAATCTACCCAATTTTGCACATCTAGTAAGCCAAGAACCAAGTCCATATCCTTCTGTCTCCAGCACCTAAGCCAATAGAATAATGGACATAAAAGAAAAAATTCCCAAGAGGTAAATGTTTAAAAGTTTATCCACAGTAGTAATCAATGCAAATTACAACAACAGTGAGTTATTTTTACATATCAGCTTTACCATGGTTAAAAAGATTGAGGATAAGGGTACATACCATACAACTCCATTTATATGAAGTTCTAGGATAGATTAAACTAATCTTTGGCAGAAAAAAAAAATCAGTACAGTGGTTGTCTCTTGGGAAAGTGGGAGTGTTTCGACTGTGAAGGGGCATGGAAGAACTTTCAGGGGTGATTGAAATGTTATGTATCTTGACAGAGGTTTGGGTTACACGGGGTGTATGCATCTATCAAAACTCTTCAAAGGGTATATACTTGTGATTTGTGTATTTCACCGTATGTTCCCTTTACCCAAAAACAAACCCAAATATTGAGCTCTAGTTAATTAAAAACATGCTGAAGCATTTAGTGATAAAGTGAACTGATACTGCAACCTACTTTGAAATACATCAAAAAATAAGATGGGCTGATGGATGGAAAGTGGGATGGATAGATATGTGCTAAAGCCAGTTTAGCAAACTGTTAACGATTGTAGGACCTAGGTGGTAGGGATGTGTGTGTTCACTGCACAATTTTTTAAAAAGCTTTTCTGTATGTTTGGGAATTTTTATAATAAAATATTGGGAGAAAAAATGATTGGAAGAGTGAAGAATATAGATAATTATAATGATGGCTAATATTTGCTGAGTACTTACTATGTGCCAGGCACTGTGCTAGTGCTTTTCATGCAGTATCTTTTAATACAACAACCTATGGGGTAAGAACTTCTATTATCTCCGTTTTACAGATGAAGCAACTGAGGCTCATAAAGATTAAGTAAATTGTTCAAGGTGACACAGCCCATGAGTAGCAGAAGACAGGCTATGAATCCAGTCTGATTCTAGATAGTAAGTGGGATAATCTTGTTAATAATTCATTTGATTAGAATGTGGTAGCACCTGGAGTAACCTAACTCCAAAGCCCACATACTTTATCCCGACTCTTTGCAGTCTTTCTAGGATGACTCCCAACTTTCTGAAATACAGAGGAGGAACGGTAGAGGGTTGGGGGAACTGATGTGGGCTGGTGGAAGTGATGGAGAGAGATGGTGAGTTAACTTTAGAACACGTAGGTTTGAGAGGTCTTTGGGATATCCAGGGAAAGATGGGGACAGCAGGTACTAGAGCTGAAGACACAGATCTGATTCTGGGTGGCAACTGAAGCCTTGGCAGTGAGAAGAGCAGAGAGTACCTCGGAAAGAACCTCATTTAAAGAACTGACAGAGAGGATTCAGCCAAGCTGAGGGTAGAAGAAAAAGCAGAAAAAAAGTGGTGTCATGGAGCTCAGCATTTGTTGAGTACCCCAATTTCATGTCATTTTCACTTAAGAATACCTGTCTTGTATCAGAAGATGCCTGGATACCTAAATGGCTCTATGTAGCCTAGCTTCTACAGGAAAACATGAGAAAATCTCATGAACTATGGTCACCACATTGAATGGTGAATGTTTTTAACAAAACAAAGGAAAAGCAAGTTAACTTTGGAAACCCTAAAATTCTTTCTGTTCATGGTGAAGTGGGAGTTCTTCCATATTATTCCAGTAATTCTTCTTGTTTGCCAGGAATTTTTCCAGCCCTGGATTACTTTGACTATACGCCAGGGCCCTTTTAGGAGAACCAAGCTGCCAAACTGCATCTGTTTTACAGTGTCTCCTGTTCTTTTGTTGCTTTGAGTGATTTATGTAGAGTTGTGCTTAAAGGAATGCTCCTATTTAAACACAACGTTGTGTATGTTAGAGATCTGCTATCGTTTCTCAACGGACTCCTCAAAAGCAATTATAATGTTTATCTATAATACTGGTTTTTGAAGTATATAAAATTTGATTTTAGTACAGTCATTCAACAAAGGCTTAAGCAGCTCTCATTTGCTTAAATTTCTTTGGCCACCAAACCAGGGATCTATTTTTAGGAGCTGCTCAGAAGCATTGATTTGGGAAACAGTTGTTACAGCCGTTGCTTCTAATTTATTTCAAGCATACCCCATGGTTTTCCGTATTGAATAATTTGAAAACAACTATGATTTAGTTTAATACCTAAGTATGCTATTTTAATTTTGGCAGAGCTCTTAAATTTTAGGGTTAGGACTGACTGTACTGAATATAGATGGAAATGAGTATAACTGTTTGAGGGTAAAAACATATTTTCAATATTTATTTTAAAGACATAAACTTCATAAGAGTTTTAGGTGCTGATTTATGTTATACCAGAGTGGATTTGGGCAAAATTCAGGTTACAGACTTATACTCTTTAATTTAATAATTGGAAGCAGCATTTGAATAGTGATTCTTTCTTGATTATGAAAAATATCTTAAATCAGAAACCAAGAATATTGCTTTTGCTTTATCAAGTTGAGCAGCTTTCACTTCCTGTCTTGCTGGCTCAACAGTGTGAACCTCCCTACATTTCAGACTATAGGTAAAACATGGCTTAAACTTTTACTTGTAGGTACATTATTAACAATAAGCAGTAAAAGAAGTTTGGCTACCTTAGTATTATGTGTGTGTGTGTTTAGCATTATGCTTTTAAAGTGTGGTCAGATGAGGTCCCACCAAGTGATCGTAGGGACTGGTCTGTTATATGATAACCTCCATGTTAGCTCTTAGTACAAATGCTTCAGGATAGAAAATGTCAATCACAAATGATCACATTCTTGACAAAATCAGCACCATTCATTCTGTGTTTTGTCAATTTGCGTGCGCGTGTGTCTTGTGATAGGATAACCAGTCAGTAGGGGTTTTAGTTCTGCTGAACTGATTTTTTAATCATTACTCCAGGCAACCACTGGTCTAAGCAGGAAAATAGTGGCAAAGAAGTCCATAGCCTGGAATTCTGGTCTGAGCTTGCTAGCAACTTTGCTATGTGACCTTGGATGTGAAAAGTAAACTCTGCTAGTCCCTCACCTCTAAGTGGAGAGAACCACAACATCCTTTCCCTATCAAAGGTTTGTTTCTCTGTTCCACCCTAAGGAAAAATCAAGGTGCCATATCCCTGAGAAACACAAGGGTCTAGTAATGGATATCTCCCATAACTTTCTGCTAAAGGTTGAGTCAGTGATAGGAAAATCCAGCTGATACCAATTTGGAAAATTACAGGACATTAATTTGCTGCTTTGCCAGCTGATTATTTCAGGGGAAAGCCTAGCCAGATTTGATGATGGGGATACCCTAAATCGAAGGCATCTAAGTTCAATCCTAAACGGTAAGCACGTATTATTTTTGTTAATTTGGGGGTGACTTGATTTGTTCACTAAATTCCCAACTTATTGAATTGATTAAGAAAGTAAATATCTACTAAAGCAGGTTGTGTGACCTTATGCAGTTTTCAGGCTGGAGAACATCTACTGCTGGAGCTAGAAGGGGAAAGGGATGAATGTTTACAGAGTGCTTACTGAGTGCTGGATGTTTTACACATATTATCTCATTGGATCATCACAAGGATCCTGGGAGGTAGGAATTATGCCCATTGAAGCTCAGAACAGTTACATATTGTAATTTTAAAAAATTTCTGTAATTTGGCCAAGGTCACAAAATCTACAAAACAAAATAATAAATTGTCTTAAATGCTATTTCTTTAGAGCAACTCTGTTTGATCACCCTGTGGAAAGTAGTCTCCCCTCCCCACAGCTCCCCACACCATTGCTATCACAGTGTTTAATGAGTGGCATTTATCCCAGTTTATAGGGGTTTTTTTGTTTGTTTTTTGCCTATTTTCTGTTTTCTCAACTAGAATGTAAGCTTCATAAGAGCAGGGACTAATCCATCATCAGTCTCGTTCACCACCACTGTATTCTCAGTACCTAACGAAGTGACCGGCACATAATAGAGACTTCATAAATACTCCTTTAGTGAATGAATGAATGAGCAAATGAATAAGAAAGCTTATCTGACACATAACCCTTTTTTCTTCCCACAAAACAACATTTATTCACATGTTTATGGATGGAAAAGCTGAGACTCAGAAGTGTTAAACGACTTGCCCAGAGGCCTGATATAGGCCAGACCACCAAGGCTGGTTGTGGTCCAAGGACCTGTGATTATGGAGACTCACACTGGGCCCAAGTTGCTTGTACTTTGGTTTACTATAGAACTATCAAATGAGTAGCACAGAGGATCTGGGATCAAGGCTACAAATGAAGGAATGGGTGTAATCCCCAGTAATTCACTAGCTCCTCGAAGAGGTCTGGTGGTCAAGGCAGTCCTCCAGTGGTCAGAAACCTGCCAAGTAAGAAGACCCCCAGCTTACTACCTTCTGTGGCATTTTGCTGGGAATGGGCACATCCCTCCTCAAGGGGCTACCCATTACAACATGCAATTTTTACTGTACTATGGTGCCATGCTGAGGCTTTCTATTTTCTGCTATGTTGTTGGGCTCCCCACATGCACAACTGATTAGTGGCAGAACAAATTCAGCTCTGCTGGCTAAAAGCCAGGTTCATCTCACAATGCATACTGATATAGTTTGTTTTACTTCCCAGCATAGTAGGATAAGATGTGATAATTATTTGGGAAATATTCATGTAGGAGAAGAAGGGAAGAGTCACGCTGTGGCTGCAAGGGCAGAGAGTCAGAATCATGAGGTTATGGTCCAGAAATGGCCTATAGTAGGGGAAAGTGTGCGACCTTAGGCAATTTACTTAACCTCTTTGTAACTCAGTCTCCTTATCTGAAAAATGAGAACAAGAAATATTTCATGAGAATTGAATGAATTAATATCTGTAAAGCACTCAGAATAGTGTCTGACACATACTAAGTGCCATATTAGGGCTAGTTAAATAAGATAGGTACAAATAAAAATAAAACATGGTGCAGAGAAAGAGTTTTAGGACAGCTTGACCCAGCTCAATGACTTCATCATATTGGGTCCCTAATTGTCAATTGGGATTTTTCCCTCAATGGCAACATATCTCTGATTTTGGAAACCCATAGGTTTCCAAAACTGACTTTCCAGAAACATAACTTTATAGCCAGCTTTATTAAAACAAAGTGGCTTCTCCTGACTCTTACACCAGAAAAGTTCAAAGAGGCCCAGGGCCCAGGGGGTTCAGGGATCCCAGGGGTTAAATACCAGAACATCTTGAGAGAGAACAGAGGAAGGCTAGAATTATATGTTCCAACAGGTGTTTTATGATGGAAACTCATTAAACCTCATGAACATGTGAAAGTAATACCCTACACTTGTATGGTACCTTTCACTTTTCCTCCCGAAGTACTTCCATGTCTAGTATTTCATTTGTTCTCATAAGGTCTGTGTGTGGTAGGGAGAGCAGGTATCCTCACTGACATAAGAAGGAACTGAACCCAGAGAGGTTAAATTTGTTCAACCAACATTTATTGCGCCCTTACAATGTGGGAGGCATTTGTGATACAAAGAGAGAAAGAACATAGTAACTGCCTTTAACTAAACCATCTATTGAAAAAGAGTATATTAAATGTTGTAGAGAGGTACATAAGATATAGTAGGGGCATAGTGATCAAATCTCTCTCTGTGTGTGTATGTGTGTGCAGAAGGGGGAGGAAATTAGGGACGTCTACAGAGAAATATTCCTTGGGTTGGGTTATGAACAGGGGTGTGCTGGTAAGTATTTAATAATATGCTCTCCAGGGAAAACATAGCCTGGACTTGCAACATTTGCCAATTTCTGTGGTGTAAATACTTCTACCACAGCCAGTCCCGAGCTATTAATGTTATGTCATTGAATTCAGAGTTGGGAAGAGATGCACAGCAGCATTTCCACCACACAGATATAATGGGCATAGATAGCACCAAAAGCATAGATAATAGTAAAATATAGTAAAATAATTAGGAAGTGATGAGTTTTGAGTATTTATTACCTTTCCCTTTAATATAGCTTACTTACTTAATTTGAAGTTGATATAATTTAATGTTTAATAATGGGTGTGTTTAACAATAAGCTCTCAGGAACCTGTAAGCTGATTCCAGCTCACCACTGGAAGAGAATGAGTTGTCAGGTAAGTAAGGGGGGAAGGGCATTCCAGGTGGAGAGAATCATATGAGTCAAGGCAGCAAGGTATATGAACCAACATGGTGCATTTAGCAAACGGCATTGTGGCTTGGCAGTGTTCTTAGAAGCAGATTTACTGTGTTATTAATGAATTTTAAGCTTCAGGACCCCTCACTTGCGGGTCCTCTTCCTCCAGAGAGCCTCTTATCTAATTTTGTACTTATAATTTGGTATTCTTTTTCTTAAAGTTGTCTCACCCAATGGTATAAACTTCAGATGCCCAAAATCTTTTTTTTTTTTTTTCCTTTTTGTCTTTTTTTTGTGACCGGCAACGGATCGCAACCCTCAGTGTCGCGCCCGTACCGGACCGGGACCGGCTACGGGATCGCAGCCCTCGGTGTTGC
>NW_007732002.1:116498-143417 GCF_000696425.1 Galeopterus variegatus
TGTTGCACCCGCACCTCGCTCAGCCAGTGAGCGGGAACCGGTCTGTATGTGGGATCCGAACCCTCGGCGGGAGCGCCGCCACGCTTCCCAAGCGGCGCACTGTAGCAGTGTGCCACCGGGCCGGCCCTGGATGCCCAAAATCTTTAAGTGAACTCCCAAGTGTCCTATTCAAGAAAGAGCAGAGCAGGGAATGAAGTTGTTGAGGATAATGGAGAATATTTTATATCACACACAGAAGTGGACTTTATTCTATAGACACTAAGGGAAGTGATCTGATAAGATTCGTGCTTTGCCAGCATCATCTCTGGCTGTATTAAAGAATGGGTGGTGGGACCAGAGTAAGTGTGTGGAGGTCAGTTAGGAAGCTCTGACAGCAGGCCAGGTACTTTGGACTAAAGCGATGGTAGTAGAGATGGAAAGAAATGAATGGATTCAAAAGATATTTGGGAGGTAAAATAAGCAGGACTTGGTAGTGAATTACATTATACTACATGTAGAGGGGTGATGAGGAAGAAGAGACAAGAATCACTCTCTGGTTTCTGACTTAGGTAATAGGATGGATATTGTTGTCACTGACCAGGACAGAGACTCTTAAGTAAGGTGTTTAAAACTATAGAACATGTAGTAGAGACTCATGAATGTGTGATGGGCTTTCAGTCAGCTAGATTTGGGTTCAAATCCCAGCCTTGACACTTGTAGCAGAACTAGAAATTGGACAAGTCATTTAAGCTGAGCCTCAATTTCCTCATGTCTAAAACTTAATAAAGTTGTTATGGAAATGAAATAAAATTGAATTTGTAAGATAGGTTCTCAATAAATTGGAAGAAGACCAAGTGTGGGGTGGGGAAGTAAATGAGCTCAAATGTGTTGGATTTGAAGTGCCTGTGGGATATGAAAGTGGAAATATCTAGTATGAAGACAGAGCCCTGGAAATATGAATTTTTAAGAGACAGTTGAAGAAAGAAAGAGGGTCCAACATAGGAGAGTGTAAATGAATGACCACAAAGGTGGGAAGAGGAATAGGAGACAATGATGTCATGGAAATCATTGCTAAACTTCTTACCACCACAGCCTCACAGTAAATTGGCTTCAATCCTGTCCACCTCAGCTCTTCCATTCCTACCACTGAGCCTAGTGTCTATGGTCCATCCATTCCACCTATTTTGCCATACTCCTAGCTCCCTCGTCTCTGTCAGGATACCACGCCCATTGTGTGAAATTCCAATGCTGGATCAATACAACAGCCCCCTTTTCTCTGCTGCTACACTGGAGTTGCTGAACGCTGCCAGAGAATGTGACACAACCAAGTGGGGATTGATGTTACTATGATCTCAGAGGAACCCACAATGCTGCCCTTTAACTGTCCACATCCTGATTTTCCCAAGTTTCTCACAGCACTGGCTTGGGAGAGCAGGTGCGTTTTCCTGTAACCTCTAAGAAGGGCTCTGAAGTTATCTGAGAAAGAGAGCATGCTGATAGGTCTGGAAAGATCTGCCTATCGTGACTATGCATTCAGGGCCTGACTATAAGACTGAAAATAAGATGAGAATGTTCTTTTCTCAGTGGAGCACTGAGGAGGAGTGACATTGACTAAAACTCAATGGAATAATACATTCGGAGTCAGAGGCTGAGTTACCTTGAAGCTAATAAAGCTTCCGCTTCAGGGCCCCTCACTTGTACAAATGAATTTCAAGGCTATTTACTTAATTTTGTATTCATAATATGCTCTATGCTATCCCCCAACATTTCTGCTTACATCCCATTGGCCACACATACCTGCAAGAGAGCGAGAAGATGCAGTCTTTATTTCAATCTAGATCATGTGCCAAGATGAAAAGTTGGTCTTCTACAAAGGAGAGGATAAATATTGGGTTAGGCAACTAGTATTCTCTGTAACACCTTCCCTCAACCCTTCTTTTCCCCCTTTCTTTTTCATCATAGCCAAACTTCTCAAAAGTGTGATCTACACTTAACTCATCTCCATTTTGTCTTTTTTTTTTTAAAGTTATTTTTTAGCATACTGTAGACAGGCTTTCTCCTGAACTTGCTTTCCAAGATCACCATTCATTCATAAGTTAATTCATTAATAACTCATTTAACAGACATCTATTGGATGCCTAGTCTGTGTCAGGCACTGGCATAAATATTGGCAATAGAAAGATAAATAAGTTGCAGTTGTATTTGCCCTACAGGAGCTCAAAATCTTATGAGAAAAACAGAAAATAAAATAAATAATTAAAATACAGAGTACTAACTGACATGGTAGGGAAGGCATGAGAACATCTGGAAGCACAGAGGTAGGTGGGAAGGTGGAAGTGAAGAAAATTTTAGAAAAAGAGACTTGTGCTTTCTTTCCAAAGATAAACAGTAGTAAGCCTGGTGGATGAGGAAATGAAGGGCTTCTTGGAAAGAGAGCATATTCTGGCAACTGCAGGTAGACTGAAAGGACTAGAGAGAGGATTTTGTAGGAGTCAGAGTGGAGAAGAGTTAGGCAGGGGAGAGAAGGCAAAGACCGTGACATGCAGTATATGTAATGCCTCCAAGCTCAGTGGGCTTTGTGCACCTGTCCGTGAATCTTTAATTTTATCTTAGATGTAAGGAGCAACATGGAAGGGTTGTAAGCAGAAGAAGGGCATGGTCAGATGTGCGCTTGGATAGATTGCTTTGGCTGCTGGCTAGAGGAGGGGAGTGGGCCAAGAGTGGAAGCAGAGAGATCAATGAGGAGTCTACAGCTGTATGCCATGTGAGAGATGACGGTGACCTGGACTAAGATGGAGAGCACTTGATGAGTTTGAAGGACGTTTAGGAGGGAAAAGAGTAGAATCTGGTGACTAGGTAGCTATGTGAGCAAAGGAGTAGTCAAGAATGATTTTTGGCTTGGGTAAGTAGGTTGATGGTGGTGCCACCACTGAGTGGCAGAATACTGTAAGAGGAGCAGTTGGAGTGGTAGGACAATTAAGAATGCTAATTTGGTCATGGCAAGTTCAAGATCCCTGTTAGACAAATAAGCATAGAAGTCAAGTAAGTATATGTATATATTGCTAGAAATATAAGTTTGGGCATCAGTGACAGGTAGAAATTGAGCCTTGATCATTCATGAGATCTCCTTGGAAGCATACAGAGTAACAATAGAAGAGGACCTAGGATCAAATCTTGAGGATCTCCAACATGTAATGGTTTGACAGAGGAAGATGAGCCTGAGAGTGAGCAGCCAGAGAAATGGGAGATAAAAATAATGAGACTATAGCTTCATGGAGGCCAAGATAACAGACTGTTTCAAAAAGGAGGAAATCGTTTTCAGTCTTGCATGTATGTCAGATGATGGCGAAAATCATGTTCATTAGACCTGAGGACATGTAGATAATTTGTGACCCTAATGAGAGATGTTTTGTGGAGTTATGAGGGCAGAAGCTCAAATAGAGTGAGTGGAAGGTGGAAAATGGAGACTTCCAGTGTAGATAGAACTTATAAGAAATTTGGTTTCGGATCAAGAGACAGAGCTAGAGTAGCAACAGGAAGAGAAGGGAAGGATTCAATTGAAAGGAATCCTTTGAATATATTTAGAAAGCAAAGAGAGCTGATAGTGTAAGGCTCCTGAGAAAGCAGGAGGGGTGAGATCAGTGGTTGTAAAGTGTAGTCCCTGCACGAGCAGCATCACCATATCCTGGAATTGGGCCTCACTTCAGACTGACTGAATCAGAAACTCTGGGGATGGGGCCTCGAGTGCTGTGTTTTTGCAAGCCTTCCAGAGGATTCAGGTGTGCACACAAGTTGGAGAGCCACTGTACCATAGACAAAAGGATATTGCCTTTACTGTAACAGGAGAGAAAGAGGATCAGAAAAGTATAGACATTGATAAATGTATTAGTTTAGTGTGGGGAAATTCATTCATTCATTCAGCAAATATTTATTAAATACCTAATATGTTCCAGGCATTAAGGATAAAGATCAATAATTCTTGATCTCGTGGAATTTACATTCTTGTTGGAGGACATACAATAAACAAACAAATAAAAAAAAAAATCTATTATAATAAGGACCTTGGCTTTTACTCTGAGTGAGCAGGGAAGTCATTAGTAGAATGTAAGCTCCAAAAAAGACAGGCATTTTAATTTGCTTTGCTCACTGTTGTGTCCCTAGAGCGTAGCATGGTGCCTTGATTATGTTTGTTGAATGAAAAAAATTAGAGGATGTTTTAGCTGAAGAGTGACATGACTTGATTTACATTTTTAAAAAATTTATTTATTTATTTTTCATTCTAAGATGTTCTTGCAGAGAAATTGGGAAGGGGGGGATAGGGTAGGAGGAGGAGAAGGGCATGATCAAGGCCCATGGCACTCCCCTCCTTCCAGCAGGGGAGCCCAGGGGGCTTCCAGAGGTGGCTCAGTAATCATCACTGGGTTGGATACTGACTTCACAGAGGTGTGGCTGAGGCCCTTTGGTGTCCCCCCCCCCTGGCTCGGGAGCTCAGGATGCTGTCAGGGTTGGCTCAGTCATCACTGGGCTGGATGTAGATGTGGGGAGGGGGCAGTGTAGCTGAGGCCCCCCCCGCAGCTTGGGAGCCCAGGGGGCTTCCAATCCTTCTAGGTTTTATAGGAGTTCTTTGGAGGTGTTAGACCTTTCCTGGTTAATATCAGAAATTTGGCTCTAATCCGTGGGTTTTTTGTTTTGTCTTTCAGTTCTGTGTTGGATTATTCACTATTCCCACCACTTAAACTCTGCACTGGAACTACTTTGTTGTCCTGTGGTTACTTCTAAAATGAGGGAACTTCTTGTGGGGACCAGCACTTAAGCTCTGTGCTTGAGCTAAATTGCTGCTTTGCTGCTGATTCTCTGGGGAAGGCTTTTTGTGCAGCTGAGGTTTTAATGGTTGACCTTGTAAGCACTTCTAGGTCTTGTGAGGTCTGATACACCTGACTTGTGTGGAAACTCTGGTCTGGTCCTGAGTCTTTTCTGCAAACTACACCCCCTGCAGTTCTGTATTCCTGACCAGTCTCCACTGAGTGGGCCTGTGCTGACTGGAGGGTAGATCAGCTGTCCATGCTGCAATGTTCCTCTGGTGGGCCTGTCTCCCCCACCACCCACACTCCAAACACTTCCCATGGGATGGGTCATGCATGGGTCCCTCGCAGTTACTCACCAGCCTCTGACTGGCTTCTTTTTTCAGTTGCCTGTGGCCCCTTGGTCCTATGTGGATCCACGGGAACCCTGTCAGTGGTCTTGCTGGCCTGGGGGTCACCAAGGCCCTCTTCTCCCCCGCCACCTCCAAGCAACTTCATCCAAAGGGTACAGCAACACCTTTGGCCAGCTCTTGCTCCATGCGCTCAGGAGCTCCAGCCTGGAAGTGGCCAGAGCTCAAACCAATCAGAGCGGTCCTTTCTTTCTCTCATCGTGGGTTCTCCTGCCGTCATGCACTCCGTAGGTCTCTCCTCCTCTTCCCCTGGGCTCTATTGGCTCCAGCTTTACAGTCATTGCTTTTTAATAGTTGTATATTGGTTGATTGTGGGAGAGGGTGACTCTGGGGACTGTCTATTCCATCATCTTTACTGGAAATCTCTGATTCACATTTTTAAAAGTAGCACTGTTGAGAATAGACATTTGAGATCAGCAGTGGAAACAATGACACTAGTTGGAAGCTACTGCAATGTTCCAAGCAAGAGTTGATCACATTGGTGGTATAGCTGTGAGCATAGCTGCCTTCCAAGCAAGAGTTGATCATGATTTGGTACAGTATTGTAACAGTAAAGATAATAAAAAGTGGTTAGATTCAAAATATATTTCAAAAGAGTCAGCAGGATTTGCTGACATAATAGATATAGGGTGGGAGAGAAAGAATAGAGTCAAGGCTGTCTCCAGGTGTTTAGGCCTGAGTAGCTGGAAGGCTGGAGTTGACTGGGAGAGGGGGGACTATGGGAGAGACAGGAGTATGTGTCAAGGAAGGGAGGGAATGAAGATCAGAAGCAGAAGCAGATTTACTGTAAAGCTAATGAAACTTAAGTTTCAGGGCCTCTCATTTGCTCAGGTTCTAGCAATATGTTAGCAAGTTATTTTTGAGTTCTTTTTCCTAAAGAAGGATCCCCAAATTGTGTAAGTTTGAGGACCCAAACAGTTGGATCTGCCCCTGACCATAAATTCCATTTTGGACATGTTAAGTCTGAGATGTCTATTAGACATCTGTTACAAACTGAATTGTGCCCCCCTAAAATTTATATGTTGTAGCCATAACCCCCAATTGACTGTATTTGAACACAGAGCATTTAGGGAGTCAGTTAAGGTTAAATGAGGTCATAAGGGTGGGGCCCTAATCTGATAGGACTGGTGTCCTTATAAGAAGAAAAGGAGACACCAGAGAGCTTGCTCTCTCTCCATGCATGCACAGAAGAAAGGCCATGTGAGGACACAGTGAGAAGGTGGCTGTCTATAAGCCAAGAACAGAGACCTAACCACCAACTCTATGGCATCTTGATCTTGGACTTCCAGCCCCCAGAACTGTGAGAAAACAAATATCTATTGTTTAAGCTGCCCAGTCTGTGGAGCTATCTAGCAGGTAGCAGAAGGAGTTCAGGAGAGAGGTCTGGGCTGAAGATAGAAATTTGGGAGTCATCAGCATGTAGATAGTAGTGAAAGGCATGAATCTGGATGCAATCATCAAGGGAGTGAGAGGAGATAGAGAAGAGAAGGGGTCCAATGGTAGAGCCATGGGGCTCTCCAACATGAGATGATGGGCTGAGGAACCAGCAACGGAGAGTGAAGAGCAGCAGCTGCTAAGGGATGAGGGAAGTCAAGAGACTGTAGCATCCTGGAAACCAAGGGAAGAAAGTGTAACAAGGAGAAGGGGATGCTTCTGACAGGTCCAGAAAGATGAAGACAGACATACTATTAGGTTTTGCAGCATTGAATGACTATTTCACATCTGATGGCTTCTATTTTCTCTGTGAAGTAGGAGGCATGGTCATCTGTTGAGAGATGGGGTTGGGTGGGGAGAGTTGGGGACATGGCAGGATGGGAGATTTAAGGAGAGTGAAGAAATTGTGAAAACATCACCGGGGAAAGTGGAAGTGCAAGTGGACCAGAGAGAAGGAGTAGGATTGCTGGGCAGTATGGGAGGCCTGTTCGAGATGTACAGAAAGGCAGTTGGGTTCACACGACAGCAGGGAACAAGACTGTTAAGGGTTAATAAAGTTTTTATTTTATTTTATTTTAAAATAAGAACAGCAGATCCTTGTTTGGGACCTCAAAGACAGTTTCAAGATAAGAAAGAACAGGATGCTGACAGTCCAGGAGAGGCCACTTGGGCTTCAGAGGAATGTCACATAGCAATGTCCAGCTGTAAGAAATCACATAGCCAGAGAGTCCTGAAGAACCTTTTATCCCTGCACAAACAGCTGCCCCTGAAACAGCTTGACACTGTGCTGTACCAGGTGAGATTTGTTGTCCTGATATTGCTTCCCATTTCTTGGCTGGCCTCAAGGAGCATGGAGACATGTGTCTAATATATTGCAATGGGAATCTTGAATGAGACCCAGATGGCTGTGCTCTGACAAGCTCACTAAAGCATCCCTTGTCTTTCTGAGAATAATAGTAACAATCACATTTAATACTTTATGGGCCCTGTTCTAAGTGCTATACATGTGCACTTATTAAATGTCCAGCACAGCCTTACATGGTGCACACTACTGTTACCCGCATGCTGCAGAGGAGGAGACTGAGGCTCAGGGAGGTTAAATAACATGCTATGGGCACACCAATAGAAAGCAATAGAGCCAGAATTCAGACCCAGGCAGACCTGACCAACAGGGTATAAAACAGAGCGTTTCTCATGCATGTGCCAGGCAGGCAGTGCCCTAAACACTTTACATGGATTATCTCATTTCATCTTCTACATGCTGAGGTCGACAACATTATTAATCTCATTTTACTAATGAGGCTAACTTAACCCAGATCGCATAGCTAAGAAGTGGTGGAGGCCACTTTTGAACTCAGCAGAGGAGTTAAGAGCAGGAGAGCTAGTACCAGACTGCCTGATATATTCCTTGTCTTGTACGTAGATGTGAAAATAAAAGGACATTTCTTATTAGAAGCATGGGGGTGTTCTCTTAAAGAGCCCTTAGCCCCAGCTGTGATAAGGGCTCCATAGCTCACAATGGAGGACCAGGCTGGAGATAGATATTTGGGAACAGTTAGCATATAGCTGGGATAGAATGAGCGTTCACTGGGAGAGAGTGTAGATGGAGGAACGTAAAGAGCCCAGGACTGAACCCTCAGAGACTTTAACACATAAGGGGTATGCAGAGGAAGATCCAGCAAAGGAGGCAGGTTAGGCTTATTTTCCTCCTACCTGAGAGTTGTGGTGTGAGGCCAAGAGAGGACAGATTGTCAACAGGGAGGGAGTCGTCAACAGTGTCAAACGGTCAAGTACAACGAGAACTCAGAAGTCTGTGATGGCTCAGGCAACACGGAGGTCGCTGGTGATCTCAGGCAGGGCTGCTTCGGTGGAGCTCTGAGGGCAGAGGGCAGAGTACATTGCAGGGAGAAGTCAATAGGAGCTGCAGGAATGGGACAGTGAGTGCAGACAACTCTTTGAAGACGCTCGACTGTGAAAGGACTGAGAGATGTGATTTAGAGTTGAGAGAATGTTTTCTTAAGATGAGAGAGATTTGAGCATCTGTATGAGTTGAGGCGATGGGGAAGGGAAGGCTGAAGATACAGATGAGAGAAGGAACAGATTGAGCAGGGTCTCTGAGAAGAGCCCTGGAGGCGGTATTAGCCTGAGCAAAGGAGGGTGGCCCCTCATTCTGAGACCAGAGGCAAGTTAGTACAGGTGGGAGGCTTTAACTCAAATTTGTAGGTAGAGGAGGGTACAGCTCCCCACCTCCCTATACCCGATGCCTTCTCTTTTCTCTGTGAGGTGAGGTCACTTGTTTACAGCAAGAGGAACGTAGACTGTGTTGGGTGCTAGAGGAAATTCACAGTAAATGAGGTATGTATGTCAGTGGTCTGCAATGTGCCAGGCCACTTATGTACCTATCCCAGCTATTCCTCACAACAGCCCTCAGAGTAGCTAGTATCACCCCAACTTATAGATGAGGAAGCTGAGGTACTCAGAGGCATAGAAACTTTGGCGTAGCTGAAAAATGGAAAGGAGGGGTATCTGATTATGGGCAGGTAAAAGAACTGAAGGAAAGTTCTCAGGGCTGAGCCGAGATGAGCTAACTTAACTGTGGATGCACCATCTGCTCAGCTGTGCCCCTTGCTTCAGCTGTGGCCACTCCTCTGGAGGAGGAGTAGACAGGTGGTCAGACTGAGGCAGAGTTGAGGGCCAGGCCTAGCTGATGGATGGAGAGGCTGAGGAGTTCAGGTGCTGGAGGGAAAGCAGTTTCAGTGGTCACGTGTGGAGTCCAGGCTGAGGGAAGGACGTGGTCACACGTGGAGTCCAGGCTGAGGGAAGGACGTGGTCACGCGTGGAGTCCAGGCTGAGGGAAGGACGTGGTCACGCGTGGAGTCCAGGCTGAGGGAAGGACGCAAAGTCAGAAGTGGGTGGAAAGGCTGGGCAATAGGGACGGCTCACAGTTCTGGAAGTCTGCTGTAGGTTTAAGGAATAGGTTCAGTGGGAAAGTGAGAAAGTAGGAAAACTAGAAAGTCATGGTCTGGTCTAAGAGTGGGATTTTAGAGGAGGTGTACCCAGAGATGGCAAAGCTAAAGTCATGTTCATTGGGCATATGACATGAGGTTGAGAATGAGGCCCTGGAGTGAGGAGATAAAGGAGCCATGAGGCCTGGTTTTTGGAGGGGTGTCCCCACAGGCATTGGAGTCACCCAGGATGATGGCAGCATATGAGGTTTGGAGCTGAGGCAGATAGCAACCTCATCTCTTCTTCTCATAGTTGGGGAGAATGAATAGCCTCCATTGGTGGGGGGGACCCTACCAGGGGAATGGTGGATTCAGCATGGGGATGGGGGTACATGCTAAGATTACTGACTAGAAGAGGCATCCAAAGCAGGCTTTCTTCACATCCTGGTCACTGATAGAGTTTGGATGTGTTGTTTCCCCCAAAACTCACATGTAAATCTGATTCCCAGCTTGGCAGTGTTGGGAGCCATTTGAGTCCTGGGGGCGGATCCCTCATGAATGGATTAATGCTCTCGCTGGGGGCTGGGGGTAGTGAGTGCGTTCTCACTCTATTAGTTCCCACGAGAGCTGGTTGTTTAAAAGACCCTGGCACCTTCTCTCTCTCTCTCTCTCACACTTCCTCTCACCACGTGATCTGCTTGTACCCACCGGCTGCCTGAGCCTGCTCTTTCCGCCATGACGCCATGAGTAGAAGCAGCCTGAGGCCTGCACCAGATGCAGCTGTCCCAGAATCATAAGCCAAATAAACCTCTGTTCTTTATAAATTATCTAGTCTCAGGTATTCTGTTATAAGAACACAAAAAAGGACCTAATACAATCACCATGGTGGCTTTTTAGTTAGCAGCATTTAAATAGTACTTCATAAAGTAGTAATTAAATTTGCTACTACATGAATTTTAGGCACAGGATATTAACATATCTTCTGACCCAAATAGCTTGGAAACAGATTATGCTGGCTTGCGCAAACTTACAAATGTTTTTTGAACAATTTTTAAAACCCTATTTTAACAATACTCTCTTGGTATGACAGGTAGAGCCTAGTCATCTTTTGCTCATTCCTCCTCTGTCTCCCACCAAAAACAAACAAACAAACTCTTAGCCTCACATCCTCCTTTCCAAATCGCTGGCCTCTGTGAAGCCTTTTGCCCCAGTGAACTGAAAGGCATCTGGACTAATACTTTTCTTCTACCACATGAGGGCAGACTTTTTTAAAAAAAAATAAAAAAAAAAATAAAAAAGAAACAACTGTTTACCTCGTGGTGTATAGAGCTGAAGGTAGTGAGAAGTTATGTTCAGGCCATATTTTGTGTGGCTTCTGGTCTTGACAAATCTGCCACTCTCCTCAAGCCTGAAACTCTTCTTGTTCATTCTCCACCTATGCTTTTCTTCCTCTCTCTCTCCCTTACTTCCACAAATATTTATTGAGCATAGAGTTTCCAGATAAAATACAGGATGCCAAGTTAAATTGGAGATTCAGATAAACAACAATTTTTTTTTTGTATAAGTACGAGTATATCCCATGCATATACTTGGGACATACTTATGCCAAGAATATTTATAGTTTATCCAGAATCCAAATTTAATTGGGTGACCTGTATTTTTATTTGCTAAATCTGGCTACTCTAACTCTGGGCCAAGAGCTGTGCTGGAAACTGGTGGGCCAGGGCTGGGCACAGAGCTCCTGGTTTTCAGGCAGAAGCATGCCCCAAATAGCAGCGCAATGCTAGAGCCGTGGGGCCAGAGTTGCAGGGCAGCTGGCCTGGCACGGGTCATCAAGGAAGACAACCTCAGCAACCTCATCTTCAGTGCTCCCTATGGCCCCTGTACTCCACCTTTGCACAGTCCACTCTTTTAGCCTGCAACACCTAGCTCAAGTGTCTCCTCTGGAAAGCCTTCCTTCATCTCCCTGGGGAGAGCTGTCACCTCAACACTTTGTATCCAAGTCTCCAATGACACTTATCACACTATGATTTACATTTCTGTCTTATCCACCAGACTGTGAGGTTACTAGAGGTCAGAGACTTGTGTCTTGTTCATCTCTGTTTCCCCGTTGCTTGACACAGTGCCTGACACATAATAGACACTCAAAACATGCATGATTGAAAAAAAAATTTATTCTTTTTTTACATTCTAAGACGTTGTTGTGGAGCACTTGGGAGGGAGGGGGAGAGGGGAAAGGGGAGGGTGATACGGTGGGAAGAGGAGGAAAGAGGGAGCGGGATATGGTTAAGGCTCATAGCACCCCCTCATTCCCTCAGGGGAGCCCAGAGGGCTTGCTACTTTGCGGACTTCAAGGGGGCTTAGCTGAGGCCCTCGGGCATAATTTTTAAAATGAGTGATTTTTAGCTCCAGAGCTTAGAAAAGTCAATGAAGTTTTCTTTGCCCCAGTTTGACTAACTTATACAAGAAAGGGGTCCAACTTATGTCCTTTTCAGATCTAGAAAGAGTCCCATGATCCTAGGTTAAGGTGAAGATTGGCAAAGCACATGCAGTAACCCCAGTTCTAAACCTGGCAGCAAACCGCTCTTTAGGGCTTGCTAGGTTCTGACTGTGTTCCCCAGCATTCATATATTGAAACCTAATCCCCAGTGTGATGGAATTACGAGGTGGGGCCTTTGGGAGGTGATTAAATCATGAGAACAAAGCCCTCATGAATGCAATTGGTGCCTTATAAAAGAGGCCCAAGAGAGATCCCTTGCCCCTTCCATCATGTGAAGACACAGGGAGGGAGGAGGCACCATCTACAAACCAGAAACTGGGCCCTCGCCAGACACTGAATCTGCTGGCACCTTGACCTTGGATTTCCCAGGCTCCAGGACTGTAAGAAATAAATTTCTGTTGTTTATCAGCCACCCGGTCTATGTTATTTTGTTTTAGCAGCCTGAGCTAAGACAGGGCTTTTATCCTCAAAAGGCCTGGTTTGGGAGCACTGATTAAAAAGCACTTTGAATTTTGTATGTGACTTAAAATCAGCCAGAAAAATGCTTCATAAAAATGGACTTTCTATACACCAATGGCTTTAAAATTACTGCAAGGCTACATTATAAAAATAATCCTTAAAAATGCGACAGAATCCTAAACAGTAGAGAAGACTTCTAGCTCTTTTTCATATGTAGTTGAATGAACAGCAGTTGTGAACAGGAGAAAAGAAAACCCCAAACTATTTTTCACTTCTTGCTGATTCCCTTCTAACCTTCTTACTCCTGGGCTTTCAGTGTTATTCTTTTTGTAAACCTCTATTTTCTTTACCTCCACCCGAGTCCCAGGACTCACCAGTAAAATCATACCTTAGCCGTGCCATTCAGTATTGTTGTGGACTGAATGTTTGTGCCCCCCCAAATTCATATGTTGAAACCTCCGATGTGATGGTTTTAGGAGGTGGGGCCTTTAGGGGGTGAGTAGATCACAAGGGTGGAGCCCTCATGAATGGGATTAGAGCCTTATAAAAGAGACCTCAGAGAGCTCCCTCACCACTTCCACCATGTGAGGACACAGTAAAACAGGTCGTGGGGGCACAGACGAGGAGCAGCTGATTCAGACTGGGACATCAAACTGAGACCTGAACGACCAGCAGGACTGAACCAGGCAAAATCAGAATGTGTGTGTGACCAGGGTGGGGGTGGGGGTGGGGTGTTGCAGACAGGATTCAAGTTAGAAAAAAACGTCATGTGCAAAGACCCCTGGAGAGAGAGTGTGGCCAACTTTGAGAGCTACTACATCTCCCAAGTTATCACTGCAAACTCTGAAAGTCCCATTTTTACCACAACCTTCCACACTGAATCTGACTTCTTCTGGGCCTTTCTAGTCCTTTCTATGCTCTGATGGTCTCATCCTCCTTCATACATACTGCCCCACTCTCTTTTAGCTGAACTCACTTCCCAGCTGAGCTTATGTTCAGGCACATCAGTACCGAATTCTGAATCCCCCTGGCCAATCAATCCCTGGGAAAACCCCACTTCTCCCACTCTCAAGTAAAAGTCACGCAGTGGGTAATTTTGCTATAATTTCCTGCAAATCTTGGCCAAGCCTCAACTACATGAGCTTTGGAGTCAGGTGAGCACGAGTTCAAATCTTGGCTTCCCAACTTAAAATCTGTGTAGCCTTGGACAAGGTTCTCACCATCTTAAATCTGTTTCCTCTTCTATAAAAGAGGAATAATAATACCACCTATCTCCAAAATTGTTGTGAAGACTAAGAACAATATAGGCAAAGTTTTTGGCATAGTGTCTGGCACACAATAGGTGCTCGATGGGTTTTATTGGTGAATCCCCAGGGTTTTATCTATAGGACACACTCCAAATCTCTTCACGCTCCTTAGTCTTCAATTCTCATCTTCTTCCCTTGCCTTCTATGTTCTTCTTTGACAGTTTCTTTTGTTGCCTGTACTCACTCTTCTTCCTCCTCTTTTTTCCTAAATGAGGGTATTGCCTCTAGATCCTATGCTTAAAACTTTTTTCCCCTGCATTATGTCTCCTGGCAATTTCATTGCAGGCTTGTGTGAATAACTTCTAAATATGTGTCTCTGGTCCCAGCTTTTTACTTGAACTTCAGACCTGATTTCCAGACTCCCAACTGGCCACCTTCACCTGGATGTCCTGAGGACCCTGCACAGCTAGCTAAAGCCATCATTGGGGAGAAGAAATATCTAGATTCATGGCTGAAGCCCCTACACCAAAAGGCAGATTAACAAGAGAAAAGCACACAAATTTATTTAATAAGTTTTACACAACACAGGAGCCTTCATAAGGAAATGAAGATTCAAAGATGACATTGATTGGGATTGATGAAGAAGTGGATAGTCATGGGGAAGTATGATTACATAAAGAATATGACCTAATGATAATAAACTGGGGGGCACTTAGCAAGGTCACATTAGCAAGGTTTACATTCTTCTCTGTGTCCCTGTGTCTTCAGAGAGAGCAATGTTCTTTTCTTCCGGGTATAGGGAGGCTACCTCTCAAATGAGAATCTTGTGACCCGTCTTGTGACCTGCTTCAGGGGAAAACCAGAAAATCCTCCCTAGGTTTTATGATCTGTTTCAAGGGAGAAGGACAAGGGGCAGGTGAGAGTGAACTGCCTGCTTCTGCTGTTTTCTCAAGTGCCAAGGTACCATATTTGGGGCTGGTATGTCCTGAACCCCATCATCATCATCATTTCCAACTCTGTTTCCCACCCCCCACCCCAACCTCTTCCTTTTGACCATCTTATGTCTGTTAATGGCTTCACCATCTTCTAAGACCCTGGGCTTAAAACCTGGACCTCCTGGGGTTCTAAGGAATTACCATGCAATTTCCACATTCCCATTCTCACTGCCATCAACCAGGTTTGTACTTAAGCATCTTGTTCTCCAGTGGAGGCAATCTGTTTCCAATGAATACGTTGTTTGGGTACTGTCTTATCCAGAGGATTCTCTTTTTTCTGATATCCAGATTTCTGGGAAATGCAATTCAGAAATCTGCTTGATAAGCAAGGATTTAAAACATAGAGGGGAGTTGTCTTGAGGCATATTTTATTCCAGTTATGACGAAGCTTTAGAAACTATCTCTGCTCTGCAGTAAATGGTACCTTTCCTAGGAAAGGATTACATCCCCTAAAGTCAACCTTTCTCATGAAACATGTAAGCAGTGTGTGTTCTTGGAACACCTCTTTTCAGTGCTGAGTTCTACTGAGGAATATTACTGAGTGTGTTAACACAATTGGCTAAGCTGCAGGAGAGACAAAAGTGTGTACTTCCATTATGAGTTGATTTTTAATCAGCTGACATCTCAAAACAGGAATAATTTTTTTCTTTACAAATTTCTTTTATTTTTTTATTTTTAATTTTTTGACCAGTAAGGGGATTGCAACCCTCGGCAAGGTGTCGTCTGCACCACGCTCAGCCAGTGAGCACACCGGCCATCCCTATATAGGATCCGAACCCGTGTCCTCGGTGCTACCAGCGCCGCACTCTCCCAAGTGAGCCACTGGGCTGGCCCTACAATTTTTTAAAAAAAAATATATATATATATATATATTATTGATTATGAATATTCATGAGATACAAAGCTGATCATAACCATTTGGACTCAAGATGTGAAGGACACATTCATGCCATTACCACAAATAGCATTCGTACCCTGTGTCCCCCACCCAATTAGCCACAACCTCCCTCCCCCTTTCCCACCCATTCCACTTTGTAGCCCAAAGAATGTTCTCTCGCTCTGCAAGTCCAGCGCACCCCTGTGGTATTTCTTTCCTTCCTTCTTTCTCTCTTAGCTCCCACATATGAGTGAGAACATGTGGTATATATCCCTCTGTGCTTTGCTTATTTCACTCAGCATAAGTTTCTCCAGCTTCCTCCATGTTGTTGCAAATGGGAGAATTTCATTCTTTTTTATGGCTTAGTAGTATTCCATGGTGTATATATACCACATTTTCCTCATCCAATCATCCATTGATGGACATTTAGGTTGGTTCCATGTTTTGGCTATTGTAAACAGAGCTGTGATGAACATGGGAGTGCAGGTATCCCTTTGACATGGTGATTTCCATTCCTCTGGGTATATACCCAGAAGTGGGATTGCTGGATCGTATGGAAGATCTATCTGTAGTTTGAGAAACCTCCATACTGTTTTCCATAGTGGTTGTACTAACTTACAGTCCCACCAACAGTATAGGAGTGTTCCCTTCTCTCCACACCCTCGCCAGCATTTGTTATTCACTGTCTTTTTGATTATAGCCAGTCTAACTGGAGTGAGGTGGCATCTCAATGTAGCTTTAATTTGCATTTCCTTGGTGACTAGTGATGTTGAGCATTTTTTCATGTACCTGTTGGCTATTTGTATGTCTTCCTTTGAAAAATGTCTATTCAGCTCCTTTGCCCATTTTGTAATTGGGTTATTTGGTTTTTTACTGTATAATTTCTCAAAAAACAATATTAATCCTATCAAGTTATTCCACTCTTTGGCCATTATACCCTAGGTAAACTCTTGTACGTTTTCTCCAAAGACATGTAAGAGATTACTTATAGTAGCAAACTGCCCCAAAGAGGACATGACCCAAATACACATCACTAATAGAAAGGCTGAATAAATGATGTTATATTCGTACAATAGAATATCAACAAGAACAAAAAGAATGATCTACAGGCAGACACAAAACCATGGATAAATCTCAAAAACAATGCTAAACAAAGTAAGTCAGAGAACAAATGCAGTACAACTCCATTTATGTGGAGTTCAAAATCAGATAAGACTAAGTAATACCACACTGGTTGAAGATAAACACATATGTGATAAAAACTATAAAGATAATCAAGGAATAATTAGCACAAAATTCCAGAGAGTGGCTAGCTTTTGGAGGTTGAGAGATAAGGAAGATAGGTGGAGGAAGGCCATGGAGAGCTTTTGAAGGCATTCTATTTCTTAAGCTGGGTGGTGGGTGCACAGATTTTCATTTCATTATTATTCTTTAAACTGTACAGTTATATTAAAATATGCTATTATAAGTACAACAGACCTTATGATTTTTAAAAGTTATTTTTTAAAAGGTAATATTATTTCCAAGTCCTTTGAAATGAGAAGACAGCCTTTCCTTTTAGCTAGATAGCTCTTGCCGTTCTCCAAAACTCACTTCAAACTTCGTTGGGAAAGTCTTCTCTGACTCCCCATGTTGATTTACTTAATACAGAAAATTCCAAACGTACACAGAAGTAAAGAGAATAATATAACGAACCACCGTGTAATTGTCATCCAGCTTTAACAACTGTCATCCTACAGGTAATCATGTTTCTTCTATACCCTGACACATTCCCCTCCCTGCACTGGATCATTAGAAAACAAATCCCAGCCATTCTATCATTTCATAGGATGTACGTACTTTAGTATTTAATTAGTATTAATGTAACTACTTTAATAAGAATCTCTAAAGTATAAGGACTCTATTTTTTAATTTTAACATTTACTTGTACATATTTGTAGGGTACAGTGTGTTGTTTCAATACATGCATATATTACACAATCATTCACTTAGGGTAGAGAGTGTAGTTTTGTACCCATTAGAATAAGGGCTCTTTAAAAACACAAGCATGACCCCAATACCATTGTCCACTTAAAAATGTAACAATGACTCCTTCATATCACATATCCAGGTAATGTTCAATTTTCCCCAAGTGTCTTATAGCTTTTGATTTGTTTGAGTCAGGATCTGAACAAATTCAGTCATTAATTTGGTTGTTAGATTTAAGTCTCTTTGAATCTAAGGTCCCCCCACCCCCAAGCCTTCTTTTTTCTTTGCAACACATTTGTTTGAGAAACCAGATCAGGTCAATTTCCTACATTCTGGATTTCTGGCTGATTTAGCTGTCCTCTGCTCATCTCACAAACCTCTCTGTCTTTCCTTTTTCCACCACTTTCTATTCCCATCTACACAGTTTGAGGGGTGGGTAGATGAGAAATGAGGGTATAGAATGAAGAGGGCAGCCTAAGATCTCTTGCCTAAGACTCCCTACACTCAGCTAGAATCACACCTTTATTTGCCTGTTTCCCTCTAACACTCTTCTTGGGGACCAAGACTGTGTCTTACTTGATTTTGTGTCCTCTGCTTTGCACATAGTGGGTGCTAACTGAGTGTTTACTGAATGAACGAGTGATTTTGCTCTCTTGTACTGCTTGTGTATTCTATCTTCTCTTTCAACTTTTAGGAAGATTAAGAACTTGTGAAACTTTTATTTCAACCCGCTGGGGTAAGGTATTATGTAAAATTCTTTTGATAGTTACTTTTCTTAAAAGGTTTTTACAAATTTCATTGTGAAGAGCACATTATTTACTGTCTTTTCCTTTGTTGCCCATTTCCTGAATCACCGTGGTCTTGATAAGCTTGTTTGAATTTAAGCACAAAAGCTCCCTGCTCATGACTTGATTGGGGGCTCTCAGCAGCCTTGCCTTCGGGGGGAATTGTGGGTTAACGGCTTTTGAGTAATGCATTACTCACCACAGCTTCTTAGAAACTTCTTCTGAAGCAAATTATTACATCCTGAGATATCTTTGCTCTGTTCCTTTAATTCCACGTGTTATCCCCTCTTGGAGATTTCCCCCCGCCCATCACTATGTGAAAAACAGTATTACTGAGAAAGCTGGGAACCAACTTCTTTCTATGCATTTACTCTAGGGTTTGCTCCTGATTTTCAGTTGAGGCATGTGTACTCTCCAGTGCACATGGCTACACATTTCTTCTGTTAGCTCTGTAACAGGTACTTGGACTCTTATTAATTGTCTGTTCTACTTTGTCATAAACATAAAAGGTACCAAGGTCAACAAATAAGAAAACTTTCCTAAATGCTATTAGATATGATAATGTTATACTCCTTATCCATTTGGTCCTGTGAATACCATTTATGTCCTCAGAATTGTTTTAGAAATACTTCCTGTTTTCCTAATTCCAGGAAATGAAACTGACTCTTCAGACCTGCAATATTATTTTTGTAAAATTCTTATGAACTGGACTCAATAATTTAAGATTTAACAAAACTAACCTTGCCCTAGCTCTGAGTGTGTAGGGTTTATGGAATTCTGTTCCAAATGGCAGATGATGAACTCCCTCCCTCATTATTTTTTAATTCAGCAGTTAGACAATAGTGAATTAAGATTTCCTGGAGAGCCAATTTTAAGCCATCACTGGCGGTGAAAGATGAACAAAGACTGAATGACATATTGAAATTATACGTAGTACATAAACTCATATCAAACACTTCTAATCTGGCAAACAATACAATGAGTGACAGCAAATGCAATAAAACAGAAACCTAGATCAATTATCTTAGAAAGATTGCAGTCAGCAGATAAAAAATGGGACCGTGGAGTCTTCTGAATTAACTAGCACTGAGCGCATGAATCAGTCTTTCATCTTTTATTATTTCATCCTTTTCCTTTGAAGTAAACTTAAAAATAATCTTTTTGGCAACTCCTCAAAATGAAATATTCACTCTATCACTCTTACTCCTTATTAAAAACTGGTAGTAGTGTGCCTTTATACTGAAGACATCAAAGAAACTATGGTGTATACTTGTATAAACATGAGGAAGTCTGAAGTATATTGCTTATTTTTCTATGGAATAAGTGCAAAATCATGATATTTCATTGTGCATGTACTGAATTCTATTTGGATTTTCTGAAAGAAATTTCCTTTTCCTTTTTGATCTAATCTTTGTGCAATGGGTGCAATATGGGGTAATTTATTTCTAGCATTTTGAGTTCAGCCACACTTTTCATCCATGATAATGCGTGTCAAATAGAGCATGTATTGTACTAATGTTACCAGTGGGTTTGGATTTCAACAGTTTCGTTCCACTGCTGAGTAGTATCTAACTTTTCTGTACATAATTGTGCAAGTATTTCTGGATGTCATCCATTCATTCCACATTTTTAAATGTCTGAACATATGAGGGTACTCCAAAAAGTTTGTGGAAAATAGAATTAAAAGATAATATAAATCTTTCCATGAACTTTTTGAAGTACCTTGTTTCCTGTTACACGTTGCACATTCCATTGATTGCCTATCACCACGCCCTTTTCTTTGATAACGGAACCCCAATTTGTATGGATATGAGGCACTGTGTTCTTAAGAGAGGCTAGGTACCTCCCCAGTTCCAATCTTTAACAAGGCTAAGTCGGCCACGATAATTTCATTGCTCCTGTTAGTGACTGGCTTAGGTACAGATGTGTAATATGTTTTGGGTCAATGATACATGTAGAAAAGTCTGTTGGAGGCTTCCATGGAAGGCTTTTTCTGGGCAAGGGGCACCAAAAAAGGATGTCCTCTCTTCTGGCCTTTGGAAGTTATTATTTGAGGACGTGATGCCTGGAGCTATTATAGCCATTCTGTAACTATGAGGGGAGCAGCAGACAAACCGAGAACCTCAGAGCAGAAAAATGGAAGGAACCTCGATAACATTGTTGGCCCTATAAATTACCAAAACTGCCTTATCTCAGTTCTCCTTGTCATATGATTTAATAAACTGAATTGTTGAAGTCAGTTTGACTTGCATCCAGGCATCCTAATTGACATACCACAGAAATCTGATGGTTCCTATATCGTATTAGGTGCTGTCTTTCTCCCAGTTTCCTACCATTGTACCAAAATGTCCTAGAAGTAAAACTGCATTATAAACTAAAAAACTGAATTTAAGGGCTGGCTGGTTAGCTCAGTTGGTTAGAGCATGGTGTTATAACACCAAGGTCAAGGGTTCAGATCCCCGTACCAGCCAGCCACCAAACAACAACAACAAAAACCCAAAAACTAATTTTATACTGAAAAAGTTCAGTCAAACTGAATTTTTGTATTACTATTACTTTTATTTTATTAATAAAAATGTGTAGTTATAAAAGCAATAGCTGATGTCGTAGAAAATTAGGACAAAGCATTTATCTCTCTTTTTTAAACTGAAGAATTGTCGGAGAAGATGTGCTCGTTAAATTTGCAGTGCCTCCAAGATAGGAGAGCACTGACGTGGCAGTCAAGATTCAGAACTATTTCCACAGACTATAGTGATGAACCCAAAACAACAAGGAAACACATAACAGGGAGAAATGGACATTTTTGCATTTAGGTTAAAGAGATGAGGGCTAAGGCTGTTTAGAATGAGGATTAAAGGCTGTTTATATAAAAAGTACCTAGGGATTTCAGCTAACTGCTAATTCCATAAGTGCCAGGATTAGGATAGAGTCTATATATAAATCCTTCCTTCATTCAACAAGAGTTATTAGACACTTATTCAACAAATGTATATTGGCAGCTGGTTAAGAGAAGGAGCTGCAGACTTCAACTGATCTTAGCTTGACCTGTGTGACCTTAGGCAAGTTACTTTACTTCTCTGTGCTTCAGTTTTCTTATTTGTAAAATATGATTAATAATAGTACGTGGTGATTGAGAGGACCAAAATAACACAATACATGCAAAAGCGTGGAAGTATTTAGTAGCAATAATGTTTACTGCTTATCCTTGTGTTAGATCAAGGGTGGTAATTGTCCCACAATAACCTACTTTGCTCAGCTAATACTTGGAGAAACTTTATTTTTGTACTATATTTTGAAACATACTGATAGACTAGAGAATGACCAGGCAAGCATGAAAAGAGGGTTGCTGGAAGCAATAGCACATAGGAAATAATTTCCGGAATTAGGCATTTAACCTGAAGAGAAAAAGACTCATATTTTAAAGGGAGCCATATGAACCAGGTAATAAAATTTTTTTGTTGTTGCTACAAAGGGAACCCTGGACACAACAAGGAGAAGTAGAATTCAGCTCAATATATTGAAGATGTTTAAGGATGATTGCTATGCCACAATTGCCTGGCCTAATTGGAGCAGCAGTGACCTCCCTATCATTGTAAGTACCTGGGCAGAGGCCAGATGAGCATCTGTCAAGGATGAGAGAGGGAATTCAGTGAGTCCTGCAATTGCTGCAGTTGTCGAAAATTCAACTTGAGTCTTGAGTACCTTTTACCTTTCACCAATAAGGTTCTTTTTTTTTTTTTTTTTTGGTGACTAGCCAGTACAGGCATCCAAACCTTTGCCCTTGGTGTTATAATACCACACTCTAACCAACTGAGCTAACCGGCCAGCCCTCCAACAAGATTCTGATTGAATTTTCATACATGTATCCTCGGAAGGTTTTCCAACCTACGAGGAATATTAATGTACCAATAGAGTATAGTACTGGGCTATTAGTGGGTACAAAATAAGACCTCTGATTGCAAGAAAGTTAAAATTACTTGTACATTTCCATACTGTGTCCTATCATTGGGTACTTGGCACACAGGTGTCCAATACATGTTGAATGGATGAATAGTATAGTTACTAGACATAATTTTTATTCATTTTTCAGGTGACACAATTCAGTTTTTATAATTTTCTTTTTTCTAGACCACATGCTTGAAATACAACATTAAGAGTCCTTGACTTCTGGTCTAGATGGTGGAATAGGCGGTCCCCAGCGTCACTCTCTCTCACAAATCAACCAATTTACAACTATACAAAAGCAACAACAGCCAAGCTGGGCTGCTAGAGCTCAGGGGAAGAGGAGGCAAGACCTGTGGAGTGCATGAAGGCGTGAGAAGCCACAGTGAGGGAAAGAAAAAAAACACTCTGTTTTGAGTCCCAGCTGCTTCCAGGCTGGAGCTGTTGACCACACAGAGCAGGAGCTGGCAAAAGCCACAGCTGTGCCCTTCAGATGAAGTCGCATGGAGGCGGCAGAGGAGAAGAGGGCCTTGGCAACTCCCAGGCCAGCAAGACCACTAACAGGGTTCCTGTGGACCCACATAGGAGCGAGGAGGCACAACAACTGAAAAAAAGGAGCCACTTAACAGGCCAATGAGTCATCGCAAGGGACCAGCGCATGGCCCGTCCCATGGGAGGTGTTTGGAGCATGGGCAGTAGGGGAGACAGGCCCCCCAGGAGAACACTGGGGCACAGCGAGGACAGCTGACCTGCAGCCTATCAGCGAAGGACCACTCAGAGGAAACCAGTCAGGAATATAGAATTGCATGGGGAGCAGTTCGATGAAAAGACTCAGGCCCAGACCAGCGCTTTGGATCTCAAGAGAGCCGGAAGTACCTACAAAGTCAACCATCAAAATGCCTTCCCCAGGGAATCAGCAGCAAAGCAGCAATTTAGCTCAATCACAGGGCTCAAGCACTGGTTCCCACAGGAAGTTCCCCCATTTTAGAAGTAAGCAAAGGACAATGAATTAGTTCCAGCACAGAGTTTAAATGGTGGGAACAGCAAATAATCCCACACAGAACTGAAAGAAAAAGCAAAGTACCCACAACCAGAGACAAAGTTTGATATTAACTAGTAAAGGTCTCATTTCACCAAAGAACACCTTTAACACATAGAAGGATCAGAAGTCCCCTGGGCTACCAAGCCAGAAAGGGCGGATGGCCAGGGGGCCTCAGCCATGCCCCCCAACACCTGCAACCAATCCAGAGGGTGGGGGATGAGTGCTTCAGCCACGCCCCCCTGACAAGCACTGCCAGCCCAGCAGCGACCACCAAGCCACTGCAGGAAGTGGGGGCCTCAGGCCTTGGCCACGCCCCCTCCGACACCCACAGCCAGCCCAGTGGCCACTGAGCTGCAGCAAGAAGGGCCCCAGGTTCCCGAGCTGGGACAGTGGGGGGCAAGAGATTTTCCACATCCCCCTGACATCTGCACCCAGCCTGGCAATGACCAAGCCACAGCTGGAAGCCCTCAGTCTCCCCTGTGGGAATGAGGAGGGTGCCACAGGCCTCAATCCCACCCTCCTTTTTCTATCTTCCATCCCATTTCCTTCCCTTTCCCCCCTCCCCATCCTCCCAACTGTTCTGCAGCAACATCCTAGAATGTAAAAAATAATATTAATAAAATTTCATATTCTTAAAAAAAAAAGAGTATCTTAATGCATTTCAGTCATATATTTAAGAACCAGCACCATACTAGGCAAAATGTAAGTTAAGCTAGTATAAGGTCCATGGTTTAAGAAGTATATTTAAAAAGCCATAAGTGAAAAAAAGGTTTTTTACAAAGGGTCTTTCAAAGTAAAGTTGTATATTAATAACTACAGTTTTACAAAAACAAATTTATTCTGTTGTCAGAATGGAAACATAAAATCCCTTTTTCTTCTTTGTAAAGAAAAAAATTTTATGTTAGATTCAAAAGATGTTACAAGTCATCATTTGTCCATCATCTGAAATAAATTGAGCTGAAAACTATATCTAATGGTGTATGTAGTGCTCCTCGTAACATACACTAATTATTTATTTTTCTATTTCTTATCCTGCGTCTTATTTCATTGGTGATATTTTGCCCTTGTATTTCAATCTTTCTAATTGAACTGTGAAGACTGGCCTCAAACTAAAACTAAAAACTTCCCACCTAAAGAAAAAGTGCTATAAAAAACAATGCTTCTCAAAATATGTGGTGACTTTTCTAAAAATTTCCAATCTGTAGTGGACCAATACTTTTACAAAATACAATAAAAATGAACTACTACAATTTTTTGTAAAACATCACTAAGGAGTAGAAAATACAGATGCCTGAATGTTTTTAGATTCTATAGACATAAAAATTACCCTGTCAAATTTCTATACAATTTTAAAAATTTAATCTTGATTCCCATATTTATCTAGGCATGGACTGGTAACAAACAGTGCACAGCCCACACTTTGGGTAGCACTGGTATGAGAGATTAATTCCTGCCCTCGAGGAGCTTAAATCTTGTTAGAGTGAACACTAGGAGAGTACACGTAACCAAGTACAAAATTGTGTCATAATTTATGCTCCCCCAGAACACACCAGCCTGGAGTAACTTAAGAGACAATCCCTTTAAGATGACAGTGGGTACAACATGGATAGGGGGGCACATACCTAAGTTTCCAGGGAGGTGAGAAATGTTAACAGTTAAAAGAAAGTAAAAGTGTCAAAAGTAGATAAAAACAGCTATATAAATTATAAAACAGATGTCATGTTCCTTTTAGTGGCGTGACTGTAAAATTCAGAGTTCATGGAGAAATCTTCCATCATCATGTTGAAATAATCACAATGTGGTTAGAATAAATCACAAAAATCATTTCTCCAGATTTGCTTCTATTAGTCCTGTGGAATGTCCAGATCCCTCAATACTGTTATTTCTTAGAATCCCCAGGAATGTATCACACTATACGACTATCACATGGTCTTGCCCATACTTTTTCATTATCTGGTCATCTGCTACCAAGGCTTTTGACACTAATGAAGTCATAACTACTGCCAGGGTCTGCCAAAGCTGCTGCTGTCCTCAACTTCTAAGTTTCAAGTACGGGAAACAAAAGTTTTGTCAATGGATCATTAGGTTTACTATTGAGAGGTGCCACTAACTTTTGCACCCCTTGGTTCCCAGACCCATGTATTCTGACAATGAGAGAAACAGCATTATTATATGTATGTATTGTTTGCTGGTTCAGAGTGATTCCACATCCTGTGGTACAGCATCCCAACCTTGCAAAGTGTTAGTTTCCCAGGTAGTAACATAACTGAGTCTTCAGTAAGCCTTTCCAACAATTTATGAGTTTTATGAATTTAAGTGCTGCTTTTGTGATGATGTACATGATAAGACCAGTGATGCTCATGGACATCAGCAGCAGCAGCAACCAACTCTCAGCCCTTTGTAAGGAACCATACTTTGAGGTAACTAGCCATAATTTAGTGGCTGGTTGATTGCTTTGGACGCCTTCCATCATGGATGGGCAGCAACTTGTCCTCCCCAGAGTAGAAACTATTTCTGAATTTGCTCTTCCTGATCCTGCTGGTACCATCCCTCTGCAACAGAGACTAGGGCCTCTGGGTAAGCATTGTACCCGAGATATGAAAATTCTCACTCACTAGGCCCATTCTGAGGAGTTCTTAACATTTTCATCTTAGAAAGTTTTTGGTAGTCTGGCAAGGCCCTTCTCAGAGTAATATTTTTAAGTGCAACATATAAAATACACAAGATTATTAAGGAAACCAGTATTATATAATATTATATTGTTTCATAGGCCAGTTGGGGTTCTGTGGACCCCAAATTAAGAGGTCAACCTTGTTACCAATCCTCCACTTTCATTTCCAAATTCATAACCTTCTGACCAAACTATTAGCTTCTGCCAATGAATTGATATAGATCAGAGGTTGACAAACTCCACTTTGTTGCCTGTTTTTTAAAAAAAAGCTTTATTGAGGGCTGGCAGTGGCGCTCCCGCCGAGGGTTCGGATCCCACATACAGACCGGCCGCTCACTGGCTGAGCGAGGTGCAGACGCAACACCGAGGGTTGCGATCCCGTTGCCGGTCCCGGTCCGGTACGGGCGCGACACTGAGGGTTGCGATCCGTTGCCGGTCATGAAAAAAGACAAAAAGGAAAAAAAAAATAAATTAAAAAAAAAATAAAGCTTTATTGAAACACAGCCACACTCATATGTTTATGTACTCTCTATGGTTGTTTTTGTACTACAAGGGTAGAGTTGAGCAGTTGCAGTAGAGATTGTATATGACCTGCTGGCCCTTTAAGGAAAAAGTTTGCCTACCCCTGGTATAGATCCTGGCCTGAAGGCCAAGCAGGTGAAGTGGACCAGGAGTTGTACTCCTTGAACTTCTGCCCACTGGGAGGACTTTACTTCTTCACTCTCCTTCAGGGACACCCCTCAGGGCTGTAATGCTAGAACAGTTCGCTTCCGGCTGTTGCAGGCATATTATGCAGGGCCAGCTTGTTGGGAGCCTGTAGCCCCACACCCCTCCTTGTGTGACCGTGCCTGCGTGACAACCTG
>NW_007732003.1:0-35703 GCF_000696425.1 Galeopterus variegatus
TCTGCAATTGTTTGAGGAACCTCCATACCATTTTCCATAGAGGCTGCACCATTTGGCAGTCAGAGTGGGGTCTTTTGAGAGGTGTTTAGGTCATGAGGGCAGAGTCTTCATAAATGGATTAATACCCTTATAAAAGGGCTTGACAGAGGGAGTTTGTCTTTTTTTCATCCTTCAGTTCCTTCTATCATGTGAGGACACAGTGTTTGTCCACTACAGAGGACAGCAACAAGGCACCATCTTGGAAACAGAGAGCAGCCCTCACCAGACATCAAACCTGCTGGCTCCTTGATCTGGGACTTTCTGGCTGCCAGAACTGTGAGAAATAAATTTCTGTTATTTATAAATTACCCAGTCTGTGGTATTTTGTTATAAAAGCACAAATGGACCAAGAAAAGCATCTAGAGGGAATAAGTATAAGGAAGAGAAAGAGTCCTAGGACTGAGCTCTGGGGGCATCCAACATTCAGAGATCAGGAACAAGGGAACAGCTGGCAGAGAACTGCGTCTAAGGCTTCTGAGCAATAAGGTAAGGTGGGGGCTGTGAATTGACCTCTGGGTTTGACAGTGGTGACCCTGATGAGGTCATTGATGACCCTATGAGAGCAGCTTTGATGGAATGAAGGAAGAAAACCTGACTGGAGTGGAAGGAAAGGAAATGAAGATAGTGACTATACACTATTGTTGAGGCGTTTTGCTGCACATGGGGAGATGTGAAATGTGGAGGTAGCAGGGCAGGAATATTGAGTCAAAGGAGGGTATATTTTTGAAAAAAATGGGAGAGTAATGGTATATTTGTCTATGGATGGGAATGATGCAGCAGAAAGGGAAAATGATGCATGGGTGGGGAGGGGCAGTGACTGGAGGAGCAAAGTCCTTGATCAGGTGAGAGATGATGGGATCCAGGACACACATGAGGAGAGAGATACAGAGAAAGAGAGGTAAGTATGAGAGAGAGAGGGTGATGGGAGAAGGTAGAAGATTTTTTAAAATTATTATTATTCTACTTGCTTTTATTTGTTTAGTGAAACAGGAACAGGTCTTCAGTTAGAAGTGAGGAGGGAAGGGGGTGTGAAAGAGTTCAGGAAGTAAGAGAAGATGTGAAATGGTTGCCCAGGAGAATGGAAGAGTGTGTTGACTAGAGGAATGGGTATGTAGTGGGTACATTTTCTGGCAGCACAGGACTGGAAAAATACACAACATGCTAAAATTTAGGGGAGGAGTGAACAGCAGGGCAGTGAGCTGAGTTATACAATCACTTTTACTCCAGATCAGTTGCCAATGCTAGGTGAAAGCAGAATGCTGAGAATCCAGAATTTGTACAGCAGAAGACGACTGTGGGAGGGACCAGTACAGCCTGTGCAGACCTGGGGGCTCAAGCACACAGTCAGTAGAGTCTCAGAACACTTACTGAATTTTGAGGCTACCTGTTGCAGGAGGCCATGAATGTAGACACAAAGCCTCTGAGAAGAGTTTAGTGTGTGACAGAACACAGGGAGACTGACCTTCCCAGGACTACCATCCAGCCTGGACTCAGCCCAGTCCTGAGCTAGACTAAGGTGATAAGCCCTACTCTGTGCCAGCAGAGGGTGAATCCTCTCTGGAGAAATAGATCATTTGGAGTCTCTATATTATGCATAATGAGTGGCATTCTATTAAAATTATTAGTCACACCAAAACCAGGACCACATATCTGAAAATAAAGACAATAAAATAGACCATAGAAACAGATACACAATAACAACTTTAAAATACTAAGATTAATATGTTCAAAACACAAAAAAATATGCACAAATTAGGTGAAAAGATGGAGTATTTCATCAAATAATTGGAATCTATAGCAAAAGAATCAAATGATAACTCTAGAATGAAAAGGAATAATATCTGAAATTAGGAAGCCATTAGATGGGGTTAACAGCAGACTAGATACAGTGGAAGACAGGATAAGTGAATTAAAAAAAAAAAAGAGTGAAAAGTATCCAAACTCTTGTATATACAGGAAAATAATAGAAAATACATGAGTGTTTCATAGATATGTGAGACACAGTAAAAAGATATAATATATGTTTATTTGAAGTCCTAGAAGGAGAGGAGAAGGAGAATAGGGAATAAACAATATTTGCAGAAATAAGGGCTGAGAATTTTTCCAAAACCAGTAAAAGATATCAACCCTCAGGCTCAGGAAGCTCTGCAAATTCCAAGAAGGATAAATACTAAGAAAACCAAGAAATGTTACTATACATAGGAACATCACAGTAAGACTGTGGAAAAGCAAAGGCAATGAGAAAATTCTTAAAAATAGTCAGAGGTAAATGACACTTTACCTACAAAAGAGCAATAATAAGACTGATGGTGAACTTTTCAACAGAAATGATGAAAGCCAGAAGACAACGAAGTAACTAACATTTGTAAAATGTTGAAAGAAAATAAACAGCTACCAACCTAGAATTCTACACTCAGTGAAAGTATCCTTCAAAAATGAAGGCAAAATAAAAATGTTTTCAGATGAAAAAAAGGCTAAAAGAATTCATCACCAGAAGACTCGCACTAAAATATTTAATAAAGTGAGTTCCACAGCCCCAAAGAAAATGATCCCAAAGGACAGAACTTTAGGGAGGAATAAAGAGTGGAAGGAAAGAGAATTCGAGTTTATCATGCTTCTCAAATCATAGTCCACTATTGTAATCAGGATGTATAAATGTTCTCATTTGTTTTATTTTCTTTTTTATTCTCTTCTTTCTGAATCAACTTCCTATCTCCCGCCTCACTCCCCCAGCCCCTGCCAGAAGGCATGCACCTTAGTGTGTATTCCCTGTCTTCTTTAATATATATGTATTTCTGAAAGTCATAAAATTTTTGTGTGTATACATATTTTAAATTTATACATGATATTGGGCTGTGGCTCTCAAAACAAATATATAATATCAGATGATCATAAGTACTATGAAGAAAAATAAAGCAGTGTTCAGACTCAAGTGATCAAGGAAGGCATCTCTGAAGAGGTGACATTTGAGTGGAGATCTGAATGGAGCCAAGGAATAAGTACAGGGAGTGGTAAGTACAAAGGCCCTGTGGCAGGAGCATATTTAAATGATCCTCATAAGTTTCTTGGAATCACCGATCAGGCCTGACTGGATATTATATCTTGAGCCCCACTGACTCATTTGGTTCTAATTTTGATGATTTATAGCACCTGGTGCTGGGGCACAGCTTCCTCTAGAGTTGTTAACACCTTGTAAATTTGTTCCTTTTAAGTGGCACCATGTGCATATGCTTTGGCACAGCTATAATTGTGGTTTTGGTTTTAATCAGAGGAAGCCCCCTGGGGCTAGTAGAGGCTGCTAGACATCCTCCTGCAGAGTGCTTCTAACTAAGGGTGTGCTCCAGCCATTGGGACAGACCGGTCCACTGGGATCACCTGGGAAGTTTGGGGCTGCAGATGTGACCAAGGCAGCTTGGAGATACTCATCAGGTGGAGATGGTCACCATTCCTTTCTTACAGGATGGATACCTTATGTTGGCAGCAGCCTTGTAGCAGGGGAGATCAGAATTGTTTGCCCCATTTAATGGGGAAACTGAGGCAAGATATTCTTAGATTTCTTTCAGGCAAATGCCATTCAATTCATTCATGAAACATTTACTGAACCCCCACTTGGGGACAGGGTCTGTGCAAATGCCAGGGATAAAAGAGTAAACAAGCCATGATTGTTGCTGTCAAGGAACTTAAAAGCATTTTCACATTTTGGTTCTGCTGCCTGAATAGTCTGTAGTAGAAGCAGCTCTGAGCTACCAAGTTGTAGACTTGAAATCTAATTTCTGATCTGAACCGCCTCTTGAGCAGAAGAAGCAAGGGGTGTCTGGCAGGTAGTTCATGAACTCTGAGTAATCCCAGACCTTCCTTTCTCTTCCCTCTCCCTTCCCTCCCTTCCTTTTTCTCCCTCTTTTTTCCCTCCCTTCCTCCTTCCCCAAGTGTTTTCTGAGCACCCACTATGTCTCATTCACTCTTCTGGGCACTGAGGCTTCAACTGTGGACAAGACAACCATGGTTCCTGCCCTCATGGAGCTCACAGTCTAGTGGGAAAGACAGATAATGAACCAGTAAATTTACAAATCAAATGATCACAGACTTAAATCAATGCTAAGAAGGATATAGAGTCTCATGATATCATCCTGAATGTGAAAAAACTGAAGACTTTTCCCTTAAGAACAGGAACAATACAAAGATGCCCACTCTCACTGCTCCAACTTAACATAGTCATGGAGGTACTAGCAAGAGCAATCAGGCAAGAGAAAGAAATAAAGGGCATCCAGATCAGAAAAGATGAAGTCAAACTGTCCCTACTTATAGATGACATGATATTATATACAGAAAAACCTAAAGACTCTATCAAAAAATTCCTGGAGATGGTTAATAACTTCAGTAAGGTTACAAGATACAAAATAAATGCCCCCAAATCAGCTGCATTTAAATTCTCCAATAATGAGCTAACAGAAAGAGAAATCAAGACAGTAAGCCCATTTACGACAGTCAAACACACACACACACGCACACAAAAAAACCCTAGAAATCAATTTAACCAAGGATGTGAAAGATCACTGCAATGAGAGCTACAAACCACTACTGAAAGAAATTAAAGATACAAAAAGATGGAAAGATATTCCATGCTCTTGGATTGTAAGAATTAACGTTGTGAAAATGTCTATACTACCCAAAGTGATCTACAGACTCAACGCAATCCCCATCAAAATACCAATGACGTTCTTCACAGAAATAGAAAAACAACCTTAACATTCATATGGAACAAAAAAGACCCTAAATAGTCAAAGCAATTCTGAGCAAAAAACAATAAAACCAGAGGCATAATACTACCTGACTTCAAATTATCCTACAAAGCTATAGTAACCAAAACCACATGGTATTGGCATAAAAATAGACATCCAGACCAGCAGAACAGAATAGAGACCCAGAAATCAACCCACAGACTTACAGCCAATTGATATTTGATGTAATAAACAAAAATATATATTGGGGAAAAGACTGCCTCTTCAGTAAGGGGTGCTGGGAAAACTAGACATCCATATGCAGAAGAATGAAACTAGATCTGCACCTCTCTCCATATACCAAAATCAACTCAAAATGTATTAAAGATATAAGTTTAAGACCTGAAACTGTAAAAATACTAAGAGAAAATATAAGGGAAACACTTCAGGAACTAGGACTGGGCACAGACTTAATGAACAAGAGTCCCAAAGCACAAGCAACAAAAGAAAAAACAAACAAATGGGACTATATCAAATAAAAAGTTTCTACACAGCAAAGGAAACAATCAACAGAGTAAAATGAAAACCTACAGAGTGGCAGAAAATGTTTGCAAACTATACATCCGACAAGGGATTAATATCCAGAATATACAAGGAACTCAAGCAATTACACAGTAAAATAAATAAATAAATAAATAAATAACCCAATTAAAAAAATGAGCAAAGGAGCAGAATAGACATTTTTCTAAGGAAAAACATACAAATGGCCAAGAGGCACTTAAAAAAATGCTCAACATCACTTATCATCAGGGAAATACAAATTAAAACCATATCGAGGTATCATCTCACCTCAGTTAGACTGGCTATAATCAAAAAGATGGTGAATAACAAATGTTGATGAGGATGTGGAGAGAAGGGAATGCTCCTAAATTGTTGGTGGAACTGTAAATTAGTACAACTACTATGAACAACAGTATGGAGATTTCTCAAACAACTACAGATAGATCTACCATACGATCCAGCAATCCCACTTCTGGGCATATACCCAAGGGAATGGAAATCATCATATCGAAGGGATCCCTGCACTCCCATGTTCATTGCAGCTCTGTTTACAGTAGCCATGACATGGAACCAACCTAAATGTCCATCATCAGATGACTGGATAAGGAAAATGTGGCATATATAAACCATGGAATATTACTCTGCCATAAAAAAGAATGAAATTCTGCCATTCACAGTAACATGGATGAGCTTGGAGAAAATTATGTTGAGTGAAATAAGCCAGGCACAGAGAGAAAAATACCACATGTCCTCACTCATAAGTGGGAGCTGAGAGAGAGAGAAGGAAGGAAAGAAAGACCACAGTGGTGTGTTGGACTTGTAGAGAGAGAGAACATACCTAGGGTTGTGCAATGTGGTGGGGAAGTGGGAGAGGGGGAAGGAGGTAGGGGATTAATTGGGTGGGGGGCTTGAGAAATAATCACAATTTGTGGTAATGGGCATGCTGATAGTACTGATCTGGCCATCACGTCTTGGGTACAAGTGGTGACCATCAGCATTGTACCCCATGAATATACATAACCAATACAATTTTTTGAAAAATAAAGAATAACAGGTCAATCAGGAACATTCTTTCTGGGGAGGTGACACTTAAACACACCTGAAAGATGGGAAGCAGCCAGCCACGCAGAGAACCAGGCGAACAGAAGGCCGGGTGAATAGAAGAGCAAATGCAGGGATAACTGGACATGTTTAAGGAGGAGAAGGAGGCCAACATGGTTAGAGAACCTAAGGCATGGAGAGAGGGGAACAGAGGAAGTTCAGAAGGGGGCAGGGCCTCCTTTTCCATGCACAAGAGCTAGGATTTTATGCCTAGGGTGAGGGGAAGTTTAGCAGGACTTTGAATAGGGCTGTGTCATGGTCTGGTTTATGATAGTGAGGATCAATCTGGCTGCTGTGTGGAGAATGCATTGGCGAGTGAGTACAGAGTAGAACCAGGGAGGTCAGAATGCTGCAGAGACCACCCAGGGAGGTGTTGGTGGTATCTCGATTCAGCGTTGGCAGTGCTGGTGGAGAGAAGAGCAGAATGTGGGGATACATTCTGGAGGTGGAACTAACAGTACATGCCAAAGGATTGTATGTGAGACCTGGAAGGGAGAGAAGAGCCAAGGACAACATCAAGATTTTCAGCCTGAGAAACTAGATGAATGGCGTTGCCGCTTGCTGAAATGGGGAAGATAGAGAAACAGCATGTTTGGAAGTCAAGATTCAGACTTCTACTTTGGATCTGTTAACTCTGAGATGCTTGTGAGTCATCCAAGTGGAGATATCGAGTGAGTAATTGGGTACACTGGGCTGAAACTCAAGAGGACAAGTATGGGAAAGGGAAATAAATTTAGTAGTCATGAGTGTTTAGGTAGTATCCAAACCAGTGGTTCTTTGTTTTGGCTGCCATTGGAATCAGCCGAGGAGGTTTTAAAACTCCAGATACCCAAGATATAATGCAGAAAATTAAAATCAGAATCTCTGGGGGATGAGACCCACACATTAGTATTTTAAAGCTCCCCAGGTTATTCCAATATGCAGCCAAGGCTGAGAACCAAGATTCTAAACACTGGTTGAGACAGAGCAAGTGAGAGGTTTTCAAGGTGTGATCCCAGGACCAGCATCATCAGCATCACCTGGAACTTGTTAGAAATGCAAATATTCAGGTTTCACCCTTGGCCTATGGAAGCAGACACTATGGGGGTGAGACCCAGCAATCTATGTAACAAGCCCTCCAGGTAATGCTGATACATGCTAAGGTTTGAGAAGCACTGAGGTAGGGGATGGAGGATGGGAAGAGAGGAGGGCTCGTGTATGAGTCCTGAGTCAGTCTGCATTTAGAAACCAGCTGGAGGTGGAGATGCCAGCAGATGAGACTCAGAAGCAGCAGCCAAGGCTGTGAGTTTACAGAAGCCCAGACAGGATCATGTATCAAGGAGGGGTTGGTTAACTGGGTTGAATGCTCAGGGGAATTTCCATAAAATAAGATCAGGGAAATGAGCACTGGATTTGGCAGCACAGAGATCCTGGATGGCTTAGCAGAGGCTGTCTCAGCCTGATTGAAGCAGGTCACTGGAGGAAGAAATGGGCTTGCAGGTAAAGGACTGGTCATGAACTTGAGACCTAGGCTGTACTCAGTCAGTATTTGAGTTTCTCTCTACCTTTGAAAAGTTCATTGTTAAACAAATGAAAGTATTATTGTTCTCTTCCAGTATTGATTTCTCTTAATAGCTCATGAATAATAATAAAGGTAGATGATTGTCTGATATGCTTGTAGCCTTCAGAGTACTACTAACAATCCAAGTTTTTATAAAAACTCTGAGGTAGAAAGTTAGATAAATAGTAGACACTATGGGTTGATTACCTAATAGCCAATTCTTACCCCCTTCTCCTTTGCTGCCTCCCATTAGGGAGGCTGAAGAAAAAGGCCTGATATTGTCATTCCCACTTCCCTTACCACCTAGACTTGCCACGTGGTCCATGTTTGTCCAGTGAGATATAAGGGGAAGCTTCTGGGAGGGTTCTGGAAAAGATATTTTGTTTCCTGATAAAAGAAACAAGCATGTGAGCAGAGTTCACAGATGCCATCCCTTCCATCTTCTTCCATCTTTGAAAATGGATGTGATGGTTGGAGCTGTGGCAGTAATCTTGTGACCATGAGGCAGCTGATTGCTAGATGGCAGAGTGAAAATAGAATAGGGAGAGGGAAGGAGGAGGAGGAGAGAGAGAGTATGAGTGAGCAGTTAGGTCCTTAACCACATCACTAAGCCAAAAAAACCAGCCCTGATTCTTCCCGCTTTCCGGCATCTCATTTGTGAAACATTATTGTTTTAGTCACTACTAGTCAGGGGTTCTGCTACTTGAAGCTGCAAGCATTCCTAACTGGTACAGGAAGGTAGTCATATTTGACAAATGGGAAAACAGGAATACAAAGGAGACAAGATTTTCTTAGTGTCTTAGCAGCAGTTAGTGGCAGGGCCAATGTTAGATTTGGGTTCATGGACTCACCTGTACTCATTTGTTCCTTGGGTCATTGTCTCCAGGAGGTAAAGCCCATGTCCATGCACATCTTTGAGGAGATGACATTTCAGCTGAGATCTGAGTGCAAGTAGGGAAGGAGTATTTCAGACAAAAGGTACAGTGGGTTCAAAAGACTGAAAGGCTACAAAGGACTGAAGGTTGCAGGAATTAACCTTGAGCATAGGGCCAGTGAGGAAGGGTCACGGGCTGAGGTTGGAAGGATTGGCATTCACCAGAAATCATCTGTGTCATGGCAGATTGTATTATTCCTAATTTCTCACCTTTTCCTATGTCTATGCCCTTTGCCATGTGACCTGTCAGTTTTCCCTACTAAAGGCAGAGTATGTTTCCCTATCCTGTTGACGTTGAGCTTGGCCATGTGACTTGTTTTGGCCAATGGAATGTGGGCAAAAGTGACAGCGTGCTAGTTCCGAGTGAAGGCCTAAGCAGCCTTGCTTGTTTCCACTGGCTTCTCTCGTGCTTCTGCCGTGGCCTCGGGAAGAACACACCACAGCTGGTTCTGTGGCTCGAGGAGGACGAGAGACATGTGGAGCAGACCGGACCAGCCAAGGCCAGCCAAATCTCAGCCAACTGCAACCCATGAGTGAGAATAAGTTGTTGTTTGAAGCCACTGAGCTCTGGGGTAGTTGTTATGCGGTATTGTTGTGGCAACACACGCTCGTGGCTGAGTGGGACAGATGGGAATGCATTATGCGGGAAAGCAAGGAACCTGATCAGATCACCTCACAGTCTAGGAAGAAAGTCAGACATAGACATGTGCAGTTAAAATCCAGAACGACTGATAAATGAAATGATAAGGGACAGTACATGGGCTGTGGGAAGATGGAGAAGTCCAACATGATGGCGAGGGGCAGCCGAGGGGGCTTCCCGGAGGATGTGGCAGTGTTATCTGGATGGACAGAATGGGGTGGGGTGAGAGGATGGTGTCAGAGGGTCAGCATGTACCCAGCATACACAGGCATGGAGGTGTGAGAGGGAAGTGCAGGGCCTGGTGGGAGTGGGGGCTGCTGTTCTGCAGGGACCACCCACTGCCTGCTCTGCTCAGGAAGTGACTCACTGTCTACCTTGTGCTTTGCTCTTCCCAAACATCTCATGGAAGTAAGTGCAATCTACCAAGTTGGGTTATATTTCTTTTATCTTTCCAATTAATTGCTCGAGTCTCTCCATGCCTTATTAAGAAGCTTGGTGTGTCCTGGCTGAGACGCTTATTACATCTCCCCAAGTTGTCCAGTGACTAAGGAGACTTCATTCCAGCACCCAATGGAAAGAGAACTAGTGCCCTGTGGTCCACAACGTCATTGCCTCTTGCTGCCACATGGTGCCTCTGCTGAGCTCCGGTCCCATGCAGGGGGTTGGGAAGACTGCCTCCTGGTGCCTGGGTTGATACAGAGCCTTTCTCTGGCCGACTGGTGTCCTGGCCTTGTGTTCCAAGGTTTTATCTCTTTCCATACCCGTGCTTGGTCATTGCTCCCCTGATAGGGTAATGTGAGAATTAAATGACTAATGCAGGCAAAGCATTTGGAACAGCACCTGGCATATGTTAAAAGCTTGATAAGTGCTACTTGTTTTTATCAGTCCCCGCAACACCACCTGTGTGCAAGTGTGAATTGATTCAAAGGGGTTCTTAGCCCCAGCCCCATAATCTGTCCATCCCGAACCTCTCCAAGAACACACAGCCTATATTGTGAATCTGGGGGGTGGGTGGGGAGAGCAGTGGGGACTTCTTTTCTCAAGGAGCTTCCTTCTCTAGACTTAGCTTGGGCCACCCTGATCTGCCAGACCAGGTCTCCCTAACTGTGGTGGTCACTGGGGTGAGCTGCCCCAAGTCTCTTTCAAAGTGACCCCAAGTAAAGTGGCTGAAGGCTGAGAGGAGCATGGTCAGCACAGAACCTCTGTCATCAGCCCCTTCAGGTCGGCCTGGGCTCTAGAAAGCACTTCGTCTGAGGTCTGCCTTCCTGGGGCAGCCTGCATCTGGTGACTGAGTGAGCTGTTGAGGCAGGGGGTGAAGACAAAGGTCCAGATGTTTTGGGACACTCTGAGGGGTAATTCTTGCTCCCAACCTCCTCGCCAGTTTGGCCAAGGCTCTGCTGGGTCGCTTGATGTCTCTTCCTGCTCAAGCCTGCTCCTGCCCCTTCTTTTCACAGATGTTGATCTTCTGCCCAAACTCTGTTGTAGGGTCTGCCTGCGTAGAACCTGTGACACTAATTCTGATTCCTGGAGGTCAGGTACTCATTGGCCGTTCTGCCTTTTCTTCCCATAAGATCCCGGTCTCCTCGTGCATGCAGATCCCTCCGGCGCGAGCTTGGCAAATCAGGGAGTAAGGTGAAGGGTGGGCTCTGTCGGGCCACAGAGGCATGCACTGCACCCTATCCCAGGGAAATGAGGCCAACCTGCCTCATTTACACAGCCAGTGTGTCCTCCCTTGGCTGAGAGAGTCTAGGGCATCTCATTCTTTCTTCCTAGTCACAGCAATGGGTGGTGGCTTCTGTCATCTCATTATACTCTGACACTGTACTTATTTGTTCTTAGTCTGCTTGTCCAATTGGCATGGGAGTTCCCTTTTTCCTTAAGGATAAGGAATATTTTACTCATCTCTGTATGGAGAAGGCTCTAATAAATGTGTGTTGAATGAATGCCAATGAGTCTTGCTTCCTCCCCTGCATTGTGAGATCCTTGAGGAGGGGAATTGTGCCTTATTCTTGCCTGGTACCTCAAGGCCTGAGGATGGCCACACATGGTGCCAATTAATGATTGTAGGTAGGTGGCTGAATGACTGATTGCATGACTTGAAGACTGGACTCTTAAGGGCAGAGGTAGACAACAAATGCCCCAATGAGCACCACCTGAAAGAGAAGGCATAACTTCAACTTGGCATTGGAGACCCTCCAGAGAAGGAAGCTCCTGAGCTGTACTAGGAAGAGTATGGAGGACTGGGGTTGGGGTACTTCTTGTAGGAGGGACAGTGTGAGTTTGGAACCCAGCTGTCATTTCTGCCTCCCAGAATGCATGACCCCTATGGAAAGTACCTCCTGGTTTCCCTCTGAGGAATAGCCCCCACTCTCAGTCCACTGGGGTTGGCCCCTTTCCACCTCTATGCTGCAGGGGTGGGTGGGCACAGTACTCTAGCTTGGCCACAAGATTGGCTTGGAGATGGGCTCTTAGCCTAGCCAGGCCCATCAATGCCAGTCTGTCACAGGACATTTGCTAAAACTTATGGGAAAGAGAACAGAATCTGTTAGAGTGCCTCCAGCTGTAATTATAAAAACTAGTTGAAGAGGCTTAAATGAGAAATGCATTATGTCACACAAAAGGGAGTTTGTGAGCAAGGCAGTTTCAGGACTGGTTACTTTGCTCAGCAATATGATCAATGGCCCAGGTTTTATCTCCTGTTTGCTCATCTAAAGCACATCAGCCTATCCTCATAGTAGCAAAATGGCTGCTGCAGATCCAGCATCACACCCAGCCATGATAAAGACCAAAGTTGGAGAAGGGGCTACTTCCTCCTCTGTGTCTCTCACATCTATGGTCTACATTGGCCTCACATGCCCATGTTCTAATCAATCATAGGCCAAAGAAATTGCCTTAGGCAATGCATTCTCAATGAGGGCAATATTGCTCCCAAGGGTGCAACAAAAATTGGTCCAGAGCGGGATGTGACAAAATCTTAGATATTACGATGATTCGTGGCCCTTCAAAGATCCACAGTATATAAGTAGATATAAATATATCTGTGGTATTAAAATTTCATTGGGGCTGCTGTTAGAAGAAAGTATTTCTAAAACAACTTGTTGGGAGTCAATAATGGGGAGTAATAATGAAAAAAAAAGATTGCAAAATGCTGCCTTAGCCCAATCCTGGTTCACACCCTGTATTAGTCTGCTAATGCTGCCATAACAAAATGCCACAGTCTGAATGGCTTAAACAAGGGAAACATTTTCTCACAGTTCTGGAGGCTAGAAGTCCAAGTTCAAGATGTCACTAGGTTTGGTTTCTGGTGAGTCCTCTCTTCCTGGTTTGTAGATGGCCACCTTCTTGCTGTGTCCTCACATGGCCTGTTCTCTGTATGTGTACATGGAGTGAGAGCACTAGTGTCTCCTCCTCTTATAAGGTCACCAGTCCTAATGGATTACAGCCCCACCATTATGACCTCATTTAATTTTAATTACCTCCGTTAAGACCTTGTCTTCTAATACAGCCACATTGGTGGTTAGGGATCAACATATGAATTGGGGTGGGGGGGCATAATTCAGCCCATAACACCCCCTGAGACTAGAGCCACCTCCTCTGAAACACAAGGATCTGGGGAGATGAGCTGAAGTCAGGACAAAATTAGGGCCCCACCATCAAGAAAGTAGGGCAAAGGTTGTGGTCTAGGGAGTCGCCTGTTACCGCTGTAGGAACTTCTCTTTCCCTGGAGTTCTTGAGGCAGGAGGCTGGGATCTTGGAGTTGCTAAGATGGAAAGAGCTGCCTGAGGAACTGATGAACACCTAAATCTACACTTTATTTGTGCTTAAGTCATCTTGTTAGGCATCTGCCACTTGTCACTAAGCAATGGCTGGCTTATGCAATAAGCAGAAGCTGTGTTTATGTTCTCTTACATAACGAGTGGTCCAGAGGTTTACTGTGGAGAGATAGAGGTAACCTAGGCCTCTAGCACCACGGAAATGGGCATGGAGGATGCCCACCATGGCAGACCCTTCAGCAGTTGGAGGTGATGATTGCATAGAGGCTGGATCTTAAAACATAGTGTTGAGTGAAAAAGATAGGAATCAATGATATTAATGGCATTCATGTAAATTAAAGTCATACACATAGAAAATAACATTGCATATTTTCAAGAGCATGTGCATATTTAAAGACATATACCAATCATGTTTGGGGGTTGCAAAGTGAAGAAAGGATGAGAGTAGGGATGGGGGCATGAAAGAGACAAATAATAAAACAAAGGAGAGGTCTCACTCTGTTGATAAAAGTGTGGCTGGAGCTAAGATGTGTGACTAACCTAACTCTGCACCTGGCTTCCAACTCGGGGGGGGGCAAAAGGAAGCAGACATCTCATTTTAGGACCAAGGGGAAGGTCTCTGTGGCTGGAGGGTGGAGAGTGGGATAAAGGCAGAGGAAGATAAAATTCGGAATTTGAAACCCTTCATGACCCCTATCTTGGAAGGCTCTGAGGCCCAGGGTGTTGAGCTACGTTTTGCAGACAATGGGGAGCTTTGGAAAGTTTTGGAGCCAGAGAATCATATGATCTGAGTTAGGCTTTTGGAAAACCACTCTTTCAGTTGTAAATGGTGGATTGATGTAGGAAAGGAGGTGGAGGATTGCACCTATTGAAAAATAACATCTGACAGCATGTTAAACTGGTTCTTGTTTGGGACTTTGAGTCCCTTGATACTTTGTCTACACAATTATTTCAAAATCCAAGCAGCAAGTATGCTTAGTAACTTTGGACAGTAATGGACAGCTGCTCTGTGCAAAGTACATTGTGTGCATTTTCTCACCTGATCCAGGCAGCATTCTAGGAGGTGGGCGCTGGGATCATCTCCACTGTAGGGATGCGGGACAGGAGGCTCAGAGCCCACTGTCCTCACTAAGCAAACGGGCTGACACTGGTCCCACCCCCTTCCTATTTATTTTGTTTTCCAACTTAATTTTGGGCATATTTTTTCTATTTAAAGTTATTTGCTGGCAATAGAATGCAGCACTCAAAGAAACAAAAATACCCAGAATCTCCTTAATGAAGAACAGGGGACACTCCCTTAGGGAGAAGAGAAGAAACCACTCCAGGCTGACTGAACAAGGCCAGGGAGGGGGCCACAGCTGGGAGACGGTGAGAAAGACCCCTCAGGTGAAAGAGGAGATTGCCTGCTCACACCACTCAGGCCTGAGGGTACTAATGACCTCCCCCTCTGGGGGCCTCAGATTTCTCATTGGTAAGACGGAGGCAGAAAAGTGGAAGAGGAGGTTCATTTCCAATGCAGTTGCCAGGATCTGACCTATCAGCTTAAAACAGATTCCCAGGTCCCTGTCCAGAGATGCTGGGTCATTCAGACGGGGACAGGGCCTGGGCATCTGGATTTACTTTCAAGTACCCAGGTGAGTCGGTCATGCTGTCAGGATGAAGCTGACATCCCAGTGTTCTGGGAGCAATGAAAGGTTGCTCATACTCTCTTTTTCCTTTTAAAAGTTTATTTTATTAGCCTCCCTTCCCTTCCCTCCACCACCACCTTGATTACTTGGTTACAAATGTATTTCCTTGATTCTAAGACACCCTCCCCCCAGCTGCAGAGTTTAACTTTTCTAACATCAGGACAAGTCTTACAATTCCACGTAGCAGGGCTTCCCTCTTCCCCTGAAAAATTGCTGTTACGTTGATGGTGCATATAAGGTGTATGAGGTTCGTAGCCTCTTATAATTAGGGAAACATGTCATAACATACTTCTGAGCTGAGAGTTTGAAAAATACAAAAATGAAAAAATAACAAAGAAAACAACAAAATCACCCATAATCTCACACCCAGAAGGATCTATTTTCTTTTTTTTTTTAAATTTTTATTTTGTCAATATACAATGTAGTTGATTATTATGTCCCATCACCGAAACCTCCCTCCCTCCTCCCTCTCCCCCCTCCCACCCAAGCATGTCCTTTCCATTTGCTTGTTGTAAGAACTTCAAAAAAATTGTAGTTGTTAAATCTTCCTCTCCCCCCACCCCCTGGTTTTTTGGGGTTTTTTTTTTGTGTGTGTGTGTGTGTATGTATGTGAGTGAATTAATTTATTTATTTTTAGCTCCCACAAATAAGTGAGAACATGTGGTATTTCTTTTTCTCTGCCTGACTCGTTTCACTTAATATTATTCTTTCAAGGTCCATCCATGTTGTTGCAAATGGCAGTATTTCATTCATTTTTATAGCTGAGTAGTATTCCATTGTGTAGATATACCACATTTTCCGTATCCACTCATCCGATGATGGACATTTGGGTTGATTCCAGCTCTTGGCTATTGTGAAGAGTGCTGCAATGAACATTGGGAAACAGGTATACCTTCGACTTGATGATTTCCATTCCTTTGGATATATTCCCAGCAGTGGGATAGCTGGGTCATATGGCAGATCTATCTGCAACTGTTTGAGGAACCTCCAAACCATTTTCCATAGGGGTTGCACCATTTTGCATTCCCACCAACAATGTATGAGAGTTCCTTTTTCTCCGCAACCTCGCCAGCATTTATCGTTCAGCGTCTTTTGGATTTTAGCCATCCTAACTGGGGTGAGATGGTATCTCAGTGTGGTTTTGATCAGAAGGATCTATTTTCAACATTTTGTAATATTTCTTTGCAGTCTCATTATTCCAAGCTTTCTTTTATCATCACAGAGTAATTCTTGACCACCTAGTCTATACACCTCACTTAACACTGGGTTGGGGTTGGAGATTCTAGCCACTCTGTGCTAGCACTTTAGGTACATGATTGCTTCATTCCACAGAACAGCCCTGAAAGGTGGGGGATATTATTTCTACACACCATAGGAGAAAATAAGCCATGGAGGTGAAGGATTCACCCAACTTGTCATGGTTAGTGGATGGATGAACTGGAATTGAGCCCAGGAAGCTGGATATGATGCTGCCTCTTAGGGCAAAGGCTGGTGTGGCCCGAGGAGAGGGCTCAGAGATTATGGGTCAGGATTGTGGGATGGGTTGCTTTTCCGGGAGCCAGGGGCCTCCTGGAAAATCAAGCAAAGGTTGTGTTGGCAAAAATATGACTCTGGAGCTGAGATGTGGGTTCAAATGCAGGTCCTGGTTCATACTGATCATTTAACCACTCTGAACCTCAGTTTCCTCATCTGTAAAATGGAGATAAATGATACCTCCCTCAAAGGGCTGTAGAAAGAATGAAAATTTATATATGCAAAGTGCATGGCTCAGAAAGAATTCTTAATATAGAGAAACTAGAACTTTTGGGGTTTGGATCAAGGGTGAAGAGGAAATATTAGAAGTCTTTATGACATGTCACTACTATAAATATTCCAAGATGTGGCTTTTTAAGCCGACTTTTATTTTAGATATTTTGGTTAAATTCTAGGAGATATTTGGGGGCTTCTATTATTAACTGACTCACTCATATCTTTTTGCAAAGAAAAAAAAATCAGCTTGGTTCACAGTTAAGTATAACAAGTAAAAACAAAATATTATTTGTTTTAAGTAAAAACAAAAATAATCTTCAAGTTTGAGGTCTGATAAAATGGTTTATCTCCTTCTGGCTTAAGACTTCTTGTTCAGTTCAGGTTCAACCCAGAACCTCTATCTCTTCATAACCTGGGAAGGGGCACAGGAGTCTGTGCTTTCAAGTGTCCCCAGGTGAGTCTAATGAGCAGCCAGCATGGAGCTGGACCTGCCTGCGTGTCATGCATGGCCCCTACCTACCCTCCTGATGCCCACAGCCCTGACAGTGGAAGCAGGACACAGCCAGGTTCAAGGTCAGGAGAGGAGGAAAGCCCAGGTTTAACAGGGCAAAGGTGCGAGTGCTTACAGAGCATCTCCAGGGGACCAGTTACCGGATGGGCCTGAAGATGCTGGGGTCGGGGTCAGGATGCGTGTGTTAGGACCCCAGCTCCTCCACCTCCTTGCTGCTTGGCCTCAGGGGAGATTCCCAGTCTCTCAGCCCCTTCATTCCCCATCTGTAAAGTGGGTTGTGCAGATCAAATGAAGGGATGCAGGTAAGGGCCTGGTTCGGTGCCTGGCACACAGTGGGGCTCACTGGATCTTAATGATTGTCATTATCATAGTCATCTTTTTTCCTCATTACAAGACTGACAGGTCGGTGCAATTGTTTTTGCTATTTTATAGATGAAAAAACTGAGGCAAAGGGAGGTGAAGTGGCCCGCCTGAGGCTTTACAGCTGTAATTTGTACTCAGATCTGTCTGCTCCATAATTTGCACCCTTTTCTTTTCTGAGCTGGACAAAGCAAAAACTGAAGACTCCCAGCCATGAGTGATAATGCTGGGACTTAAACCATGATCAGCTAGGCCCAAGGTCTGCGCTTGTTGGGGACATAAGAGAACCTCCATCCTATGTTTCAACTCAGGCCACGCCAGCCAGACAGGACCCCACGGAGACAGGGCTGTGGAGGTTCCAAGACTGAGGGTTTGCAACAACTGGGCCTCTTTTGGAGCTAGTTATTTGGAACAGCAGAGGGGGGGCACAGGAGGTATGGTCTCACTCTCAGGCATATGGGAGCCGGCTGTCAGCTAATATGGAAAATGATTAAGACAGCTTAATTTTTTATTTTTTATATATACTAATAATGAAGCAGGAGGAATTTGGAGTGGGAGTTCTAGGAGGAGAGGGGAAAGTATTACAGATGTTGGAATCACGCACAGGGGATGGCTCTGGCTCTCATGGTACTGCAGCCCTGCAGCCAGGAGGGGTGGGGGACAGGAGAATCTGGTGGCATCTCATTGTGGGGCCCTCAGTGACTTGGAAAACCTCCATGGTCTGTCCAGGAGCAAGAGCGTGTCTAGCCTATGATTGAGGGTGGGCAGAAAAGCATGGTTGTATTCCCCAAGTCCTGGCATGACACGCACACCAGGCAGGAGGGCTGGGGGAACAAGGTAAGCCTTTGCTCAACAGGAGAGGCACAGGACGTGAGAGGTGGGCTGAGGAGGTCAGTGGAGAACTTGGCCTGGGGTAGCTAAGGCCCGTGGACGAAGGGCCATCAGTGGACACTCTAAGGTACAGGAAGTCTTTCTGGAGCAGGTGAAAACAAGGCAGGCAAGGAAGAGAGGCTGGCAGGGGTGAGGAGGATCAGCATTTATTGAGCATGTGCTATATGCTAAGCATGGAACTTAAAATTAGAATAGAAATGCATTAATTCTACAAATGTTCATTGAGCAACTACTGTGTCCAGGCACTGTTCTGGGCTCTGTGGATAAATCAGAGAAAAAAACAGACAGAACCCCTGCCCCTGAGGAGCTCACATGCTGGTGGAGGAAAGGAGCAGTAATCATGGAAGCAGACAGATACTATGTTGGGTGGTAATAGACATTATAGAATAAGAGAAAGAGACCAGGGATCCCTGTCACTTACTGAGTACCTCCTGTGTACCAAGTCCACGCATTGCTCTGTGACTCTGCAGCTGTCACTCCTCTAAACTAGCTTACATCCATTTACCACTTGCACATGTCTGGCACTGTTCCAAATACTTTCAACGCATTGACTTGTGATCCTGACGAAGCAATAGGAGGGAGGTACTATTATTGTCATCCCCATTTTACAGATGAAGAAATCAAGGTGAAAGAACTCACTGAGGGTCATGTGGACAATAGGAGGGTGGGATTGGAGCCCAGGCAGGCTCCTGGACCTGCATGCTTACCCAGAATGCCACACTGACATGGAAACAGATTCAGAGAGGTTGACTGTCATGCAGAGTCACTCCCTAAGATGCTCTTCCAGATGGTCTCCATCTCCCTCCTTTCCACCCTCAAGGAACTATCCAGTCCTGCCTGATCCTACTTCCTTCCTCAGCTGGCGCAGAGCCCTTACTCCTTTCTAATCTGGCACTGCCACACCTCGGCCCCTGACCTTTGTTCACACTTTCCCTTCCAGCTCTGACCTCCCCTTTGATCACAGTAATTCCAAGCAGTGCAGGCTGGATATCTATCTGTCTCCTGCCCCAGTATCTGGGAGCTGCCAGGGTACCAGGGACTGTGTTTTGAGCCATCATGCGTTCCTTGTACCTACATGGAACCCGGCACAGAGCAGATCCTATTGCGTGTTTAATGAACACGTCCAATGAAGGGGCAGAAGTGGAAGAGAGAAGCCACCCATTTCCACCCCAGCCAAGCTCCAGGCTCTGACAGCCAGGATAATCTGATTGGCCAAGCCCCAATCAGGGTCAGTCTCTGGTCCAATCAGCTAGGACAATGGAGGGGTAGGTTATCAGATAAGCATCAATGAGAGGGTCTCAGGGAAGAGAGAGTAGGAGCTGGAAAGACACCCCAAAAGTATCTATTGATACATACTGGCTGCTGCGTTAGATTTTGTTCAATGGTGTGTGGGTTATTTAGCTTCCCTCACCCTCCACCACTAACCTGTCAGCAAGCCCTCCAAAACATAACCTGAATTTATTCAGCTCTCTCTCTCTCTACTGCCCCAGCCTCACCCAGGCCAGGATGACTGCACCAGCGCCTCTCTGGTCCCATGTTCACCTGTCTCCCTGCAGTTTGTCTCTGCACAGTAGCCAGAGGGATCTTTTTAGAGTATGAACTAGATGGTATGTTTCCCCAGCTCATGCCCCCACCCCCACTGGCCTCCCCTAAAACCTGGACTCCTGACTGAGGCCACCACCTGCATGTCCCACCTCAGTGCCTACCTCTTGCACCATTCATTTTGGCCATGCTGGTCTCTTTCCTGTGCCTCCAACATGCCAAACTCAGTCCTGCCTTGAGGCTTTTGCACTTGCTATTCCTTCTGCCTGCAATGCCCTAACCTGGTTCATCACGTCTTGTGGGTCTCAGTTCAAACATCATGGTATGACTTAGGTTCAGCTCAAGTGCTGTAACAAAATGAACCTGAGATGTGCTGAGGCTCAAGCACACTAGAAGTGTATTTCTCACTCATGGAATGGATGTGCTGGGGCAGTGAGTGGCTCTCCTCCATGTGCTGATGCAGGGGCCCAGGCTCCTCTCGTCTTGTGGCTCCTCCATCCCAGGGCCTTATTGTCATTTGCATTCAGCCAGGGGGAAAGGAAAGAAAACATGGAAGAAGCTCACCCACTTGTGAAAAGCCTAGGTCTGGAAGAGGCACTCATCACTGCTGCTCCCATCCCACTGGCAGGAGCTGGTCACAGGGCCACACTTGGATGCAAAGAGGGCTGGGTAACATTGACCCTGCATGGGCAGCCACTTGTCACCCCCAACCATATACTAGCAAAGAGGAGAATGGATTTTGATGTACAGTCCACTATCCTGACCACAGTCACCTGAGAGGCCCTCCCCACCCATCTCATCCAAAGAATGTCCCCTTCATTGCTGTACATCCTGCATCCCTATTTGACTTTCTTTGCATCACATATCTATCTAGTTATTAATCTGTATCTATCCCCTTCTAGAAGGTAAGTTCCATGGGGGTGGAAACCTATTTGTCTAGTTAATGCCGTGTTCCTAGCACCTAGATCAGTGCTTGGCCCATAGTAGATGCTTGTTGCAATAAATGCAATAAATGCTTGTTTAATCAATGAAAGGACAAATACGTTTTCATTTTACCAGTGAGGACAGGGGAGCCCAGTGACTTCACGAATGGAACATGCTTTGCCCAAGGGCTTGGCATCTAGTAGGAGCCCCATTCACACTAATTCTTTTCCCTCCTCATTGTTGATCTTGAGGCTGTAGGTTTCAGAGAAAGGCTAAGCTGTGGCCTGTGAGTCAAGAGGCCTGGGTTTGAGTCTGGCTCAGTCCTGACTTCTGTGTGTGGCCTTCCTCTCTCCTGCATGGGCCTCGGTTTCCCAGCCTGCAAGATGAGGGGGGGAGCAGGTTGGGTCAGGCAGACTTCCACATTCTTTGTGGCCCGAGAGTAGACGACCACCCCAGAGCACATCTGTACCTTCTTTTTCCAAGTGCTGACCTTTGGGAGAAAGGTCCCCTCCCCTCTGTGGGCTTAATAAGGTTTAATAAGGGGCCTGGGTGGGCCCAGCTCCTCAGTGGCCACCAGCTCATACTTCTACCCCAGGGAGGGGTTGGGGGGAGCATGGCTAATGACAGGGTCCTGGTGGGGGGTGAGCTGACAGCCTCAGCTGGCCTTTCTGGGCCTCTATTAACAGACCACACAAGGGACTGTCTTCCCAGGGCCCATGATTTTCTATTTATCCACTGGAAAAGGCAGTTGGAAAGAGGTGGCCAAGAGGCCAGGGATAATCGCCTGTGCTTCTGTCGGCATTATTCTATCCGTCCTCCCATCTAGCTACCCACTCAGCCTTCTACCTGTCCTTCCGCTTGCCCATTCATTTACCCATCCAAGCATCCACCCACCTATTCACTGTCCATCCTCCCACCTCCCCTTCTACCTATCCACCCAGGCAATAATTTGTCCATCCAGCCTTCCACGACTCTTCTACCTACCCATCTAACACTCCACATCCATCCACCCACCCATCCATCCATCCCTTCATCCACTCACGTGCACATGCTCATCTATCTGTCCTTCCAACACAGAGATATCCAAGATCTATCTGACACTAACTCTGCGCCTTGGGTAAGCCACACATCCCACTACCTTCAGCCTTTATGTTATAGCATATGATGAAAAGTGCACAGTGCAGAGTCTCACTTTGCTGGCCGTCAGACTTGGGTTTGACCCTGAGCTCTGCCTTTATTAACTGTGGCCTTAGATAATTTTGTGCAAATATAATTATATTTATTTTTGAGCACCTACTATGTGCAGGCCTCACACTAAATGCTTTTGAAATGTTGGCTCACTCAAGTCTTTCAGCAGCTCTTTGCAATGGCTCCCATACTTCTCATTTTACAGACTTGGACACAGACACCTGGCTGGGCCACAGCATGAAGCAGTAAAGGCTGCAGACTGCATAACCCCAGGACATCATTCACATCACAGTCTACGGACGCAATATCAGAGTTGGGACTGAGATCTGGCTGGCTCCAAAGTCAGCAATCTTTCAAGAACACTGTCATCCCCTGGCACCTAAGTGGACTTCCCCCTGGTCACTGACGCATAATCCCATGAGTCAGAGTCTAGGATGACCCTTTTCCAATTTCTGGCCTTTATTTCTTTGGGTGGAGTGAGGGAAGGAAGGGAGTAGAAGGGTCTGGTTCTACGATGTGGTAGAAACTGAGTGTGTGAGACGACAGGAGCCATGGATGGGGAGATTGAGTCTGGAGAGACCCACAGAATCCAAGGCTTGGGGGAACCTTAAAGACCTTCTGATGGTGATGGTAAACAACAGCACTTACTAAGCTCTTCCTCTGAGCTGAGGTCACATGGTGCCTCAGTTTCCATGCTCAACAATGGGGATTAATAGCAGCACCAACCTTGTAGCGTTGTTGAAAAGATTAAAGAAGTGAAGACACACAAAGGACCTAGAATGGTGCCTGTCTTAGAGGGCTCAATAAATGTCATTTACTATTTCAAAATAGCCGCATGAAGCCCTGGGAGGACGGAGCCTTTCTTGCTCCAGGCCTGTTCTCTCTGAGGGTCTTATACACAGGCTGTGACTGCTACCTCCCAGCTCTCTGCCTTCCCTATAGTCCTGGGCAGGTTTGCTCTGAGTGAGGTTTTCAAAATTTTTTCTTTTTAATTTTAACTTCTCAACATACATTGTAGTTGATTTTCATGATCCTTTACCCATTCCTCTTCTACCCTCCTTCTCTCCTTTTCCCCCCTCCCTCTCTCCCTTCCCTCCCACTATAGCATATCTATTCACTTGTCTTAACAAGCTCAAGGAATTGTTGTGATTGTTGTATCTTCTTCCCCCCCCAACCCTTTATTCATTTGTGTGTTTATTTATTTTTAGCTCCCACAAATAAATAACCCAATTAAAAAACATGCAAAGGAGCTGAATTGGCATTTCTCAAAGGAAGATATATGAATGGCCAACAGACACATGAGAAAATGCTCAACATCACTCAGCATTCGAGAAATGCAAATCAAAACCACGTTGAGATGCCATCTCACTCCAGTTAGGATGGCTAATATCCAAAAGACTGAGAATGAGTGTGGTTTTAACTTAAGCCAATGCCAACAAGTGTCAGGCTATCTTAGAGTGTGTCAGGGAAGGCCCCCTGGGAATGTCATCCTTATTCTAATCGGCCTGTACCAAGCCCCAGGGTCTAGCGTATGTTACCTGGCAGGCAGGATGGTGGAGCCCTTCAGAGTCTGGGCTCTGCTGTCAGATAGAGCTGGGTTTGAAGCTTACTTCTGCCCTTCCTAACTGTGAGAGTAACTCTGCATCTCTGAGGATGTTTCCTCATCTGTAAATCGATAAAGCGAACAATAGCTGGCTAGCGTGTAGTAGGTCCTTATGGAAAACATTGACTTCTCACCTCCCCACAATCCATTCCCCCTTCTTCCAATTTCTGCTTGTGGAACCTCTTCCCACTCTTTGGCCAGTGTGATCTGGGGAATAACTCTCAGGCCTTAGCCAATCAGGGGGTCAAACTCTTTAGTTCGGGTGGGTGTGTGACCACCCTAGTCCAGGCAGACTTTCCTAATGTGGATATCTTGCCTCCGTGGAGACCCAGGTATGAAGCCAACTCTGAAGGAGGCTGTGCAGAAAAATGTAGAGAAACCCCACCCCACCGACATCATTAGAGCTCCTGGATCCTGCTGCACCTGTAGCTACAGCCTGGGCTTTTCAGTTCAGTAAATCCCTTTTGCATGAGCCAGTTTTCTGCAACCAAAAGTCAGCAGACATGAACTTGATGAACATTGGCTTTAGGGGCACGGTGCTTCCCTCCCATGTGGGCAGCATGCTGAACCTTTTCCTCCTTGGGGCTTGTTTGCTTCGATGTCGCACACTTGGGCAGGCTGGGTTCCCTGGATTCAGCACTCCAATGGAGTCCAAACGCTTGCTTCAGAGAGTATTTGTTCTGATGGTAACTTTAATTAAGGGCTTTGCAAGCCCCTCTGTGACGAGTCGTACTGTCTGTTCCATGGGAATTTAGGGACTGTCCCCAGAGATGTCATTTCTGTTTCCAATTATCCAAACTCCATGCCCCAATTTCTACCAGATGCTGCCTTCAGAGGACTCTAAGGGTAAAGATATCCCACCTGTGCTGGGTATGTGGCTCCACATTCACCCCATCATGCCCCTGCTCAAGGACATTCAATGGTTCCACATTGGCCTGGCATTCAAGAGTTGCAGAGCTGGAATTTGAACACTGATCTTTGCAAGTGGAAAGTTTGGGTTAGACTATGAGGGGACAGGAAGAGACCAAGCAAGAAAAAGGAGAGCTGCAGTGGTCAGTAAGACTTCCCAGAGGAAGCGGAGCTTGGGCAGCCAGTGAGAATGGGTAAGACTTGGAGATGCTGAGGGGAAAGGAAAGGGCCACCAGGCAGAAGACACAGCACAGTGCAGCGCACAGAGGTGGGAACATGCATCGGTGGGATTTTGAGAGATGTGCCCACAGAAGATCCAGGCCACTGGACCCCATATGGTTCACCTCCTCTCTGTCTCTCAGTGCTCCATCCTCATGGTCTCTGTGGGGTTGGGGCCATTCTCTCTCACCTGAACAGTTGTTCTGGACTCCCCACTGGTCTCCCTGCCCCCTTTCTGGATCCTCCAATCCACCCTCCACCAGCAGCCATTCACTCATCATCCACCCATTCATTCATTCATTCATTCAGCAAATATTCACGGAAGGGCAGGAGCTCTGTTGTGCAGGGCCCTGAGGCTGAAGCCTCACCACTTCACTAACCTCGTCTACCTTTCCCCATCCCCACATCAGTCTCAGGAGACCACTCCCCATTCCTGAGGGTCCTCCTGCATTCATCCTCTGTCTTTGCACCTGCTCTCCCACTGCTTGGCATCCCACCCTGCCCTACCCCTTCCCTCAGTATTCTCCTTGTCTGCTGAGGCGGAGCTCACCTCCCTGGACTCACCTCCCTGGCCTGGCTTCCTGGGTGGGATGCCCCCCTCGCCCAACCTTGGGTCACCTCCCATCACAACATTTACCACTTTTTTAACAGAAAGATAACTTACTGTTATCTTTCTAGTATAGGTGTTTTGACTTCCCCACTGGACTATAAGCTCCTTGAGGGCAGGAACTTTGACTTCAGAGACTCAGTGCTGAGTTGGATTGAAGGAAGGAGTTCTTATAAGGGACCACAGTAGGATCCTAAGGTCCCCCTGCTTGGGTTAGACACCCAGCTGCAGCTTTCTCCAGCCATGTGACTCTAGGCAAGCTCTTCATCTCACTGGGCCTCAGTCTCCACTTCTGTAATGTGGGGATAATCGTGTCTCCCTCCCATGGTTGTCATGAGGATGAAATGAGGGAATGCACATATCACGCATAGGGAGAGGTAGACAGTGCTGTCAGTGTGAGCCAGTGTAGTCCTGGTCATTGTGGTTAGATAACAGCAGACGGGTGGAGACATTTATCCCAGCTGATGGGAACACTGGCTGCTGATGGCTCCCAGTTGGGAGCTGCCCTGCCCAAGGACACATGCTTTCCCAGGGACAGCCTATAGCCTGTGACTGGTTGATGTGTGCTACAAATACCTGACCCCTCCCTCAACTGGGGACAACTCTGAGGGCCATGTCGGCTCTAGTGCTGCTGTGGGCTCAGCTGAGATTTTTATTGCAACTCCACATGTCGGCTTCTCTCTCATCCCAGTCCTGCTTTCTCACTCCCTCACAGGCATCATTCCTGAGCGCTTGCCCCAGTAAACCCCCGTGCGCACAAATCTCCATCTCAGTCTTTTTCCAGGAGCCAACAGAAGATAACAAGCGAGTTCCCAACATAGAACACCGTGCAGGAACCCAGGAAGGCAGGAGGTGGAAACGAAGGCCAGAAGGGGAGGGGCGGGCCATGGGCCTGGGCAAACCCTGCTGTCAGGTCCTAGGTCTCAGGAACATCTTCCAGCCTTCTTTCTGCCCTTGTCTTCATGGTCCCCCTGTTCCTTAGTCAGTGATCACAGTGGTTGGGAGTGCTGGCTTTGAGGCCTTTTCCTGAGTCCCAACACTGTTTCTGATACGCCATGGGGCCTTCACCTCTTTGAGCCTCAGTGATGCTGTCTGCATAATGGGGATGCCAAGAATCAACAAGGGGTGCTACAGATCTCTTAGTGTAGTGCCCAAGGCCCCTGGGCATGCCCCATAAATGCTGCCTCTTGTACAATACCTCCTAAGGTATGAAGAAGGCAGTTTACAAACCAACCTGCCTGAGCACTGTTTCTACATTTCACCCCTGAGGACTTCTCTGTAACCTCCACAACTGATGAAGTTTCCTAAGACTCTCCAGAATCATAGATGATTTGTTCATTTGGAAAGCTTTCTTCTATTGCCTGTATTCCATGATGGATGACGGGATATCAAACGAGAAGGGGTCATCTGAACTGAGGCATTAATGTGTGCCAGGCAGGAGTCTAACAGCTCTGCATGAACAGACTCTTCACAGCAACCCTACAATGTGAGTATTATTTTAAAAGATAAAGAAACTGAGGCTCAGAAAGTTTAGGCAAGCAAGTGGGGTGAGGCTGTGTGGGGTAATGGCTAATATGTGAGACAGACCGGACTGGATTAGAATCCAGCTCTGGCCCCACCACCTACTAGTCATGTGTTCTTAGGTAAATTATTAGCCTTTAACTTCGCTGTGCCACAGTTTTCTTATCTATAAAACGGGGATGATGATAACCCTTACTGTGCAGACCACTGATCTTAAATAAGGTAATGCATACATAATGCCTGGTCCATAGACAGACCTTTATTCACCTTCCACCACACACTGAGCACCTACTCTGTGCCAGGCACTGTTTTAGGTGCTGGGGGCAGAGCAGTGAACAAATAGACATAGATCCTGTCCCCATGAAGCAGACATCCTGGAAGTAATGGCTAACAAAATATTAGTGATAATAGTTCATGGAATTTTAGCTGGTATTATTAGATGAAATTTGGATCCACATCTGTTTGACCCCTCAGAGAGGCCTCCCCTATGTCCTTCGATATTTTTCACCTTAGCTCTTATCCCCTCAACACAATATTGATTTGTTTGTTTTGCCTATGATGAGTCTTCTCTACTAGAATGTGAGCCCTTGTCAGGCCTTTACTTTTCTCGTCTCTAAAATGGGACAATGACACCTAGGCAGGACTTTTCTATAAGTGAATGTCTTCAAATCAGGGTGCTAGACAAGGGTGGTTGTCCTAATTAAAGAATGCCCAGAGTCCAACACAATATTGATTTGTTTGTTTTGCCTATGATGAGTCTTCTCTACTAGAATGTGAGCCCTTGTCAGGCCTTTACTTTTCTCATCTCTAAAATGGGACAATGACACCTAGGCAGGACTTTTCTATAAGCGAATGTCTTCAAATCAGGGTGCTAGACAAGGGTGGTTGTCCTAATTAAAGAATGCCCAGAGTAAGAAGTGGTTTGTTCTGACCCAAGTAGAATCAGGGAAGTGCTGTAGGAGGCAGGGGTATTTAAGCTAAGCCCTGACAGTGAAAAAAATATGAATTGTCAGAGAAAAATGGGAAGGCATTCCAGGCAGGGACAACACCACCTTAGCAAAGGCCTGTGTTCAAGCCCCAACTTATCCAAGTTCTAGATGATTTCTCTCCAGCCAGGCCCATCTCTCTCCCCGACTCCATCAGCACTTAGGGGTGGTGAAGCAAACACTTACTACTTAATACTTCCTCACACACCATCCAGCCTTGGTTACTGATGTTTCTAACAACAGGTGTTGCCTTGGGTTTCCTGGTGAGTGCCTGAGCATCAGCAGTCAGAGGCCTTTGCTTATTTAATCATTAATTCATGTACACAATTATTCATTCATAATGAATTTGTTTATTCACTCAACAAACGTTTCTTCCATGCTAGCTGCTCTGTCAGGTGCTGAGACCCACTGTCAAGACAGACTCCCTGCCCTTAAGGAGCTTATGGTTTCATGGGGAGAATAAGTGAGAACCATCCATACCAACAAATAAATATAAAATATGTGGTGATGACTTCCACGAAGGAAGCAAGTAAGAGGTTGAGAGATGCTATCAGATAAAACCTACTTTCTATAGGGTGATCAGGGAAGGCTTCCTGGAGGAGGTGACAGTCAGGTTGAAACCTGGGGAAAGAAAGGAACAGCCACGAGAAGAGTGAAGAGGAAGATATTCTGGGCAGAGGGACCAGCATGTGCAAAAGCCCTGAGGTGGCAGAGTTTGGCATATTGAGGAGGTGGAAAGAGGCCAATGTGGCAAGAGAGGATCAAGTGAGAGGTGAGGAAGTGGGAGATGGGTCCAGAGCACACAGAGTCTTGCGAACCGTGAAGAAGCGTTTGGGTTTGCTCAGCATTACAGGAAACTATTGGAAGGTTTCAAATGGGAAAATGAGAAGATCCCTTGGCTGTCGGGTGTGTTGGGCAAGAGGAGGCATCTGGGCAAGAGATGCTGGACACTCGGTCCCCTTTCCCATGCCTGATTCTTTAATCTGTTTGCACACACCTTATGATGGAGACTCAGTACCTTTGAATATAATCCTTTCCACTATTGGATAGTTTGAGCTGAAAGAACATTATCCCTTTGATCAGTGATTCTCAGACATTCTAGTCTCAGGACCCCTTCACACCCTTAAAAATTATGAAGGACCCCAAAGAGCTTCTGTTTATGTGGATTATATCCAGATCCAGGACTAGGGTGAGTTAAATGAGGCACTTGCCACAAGTGTAAAATTTAAGTGCACCAAAAATCTCAGCACTTAAGGTAAATAATTTAATGCAATATTTTGAAAAATTCACTTCGAAGCCTGAGGCAAAAGGAAAAATCAGTATTACTAATCTTGTCTTTATTTAACATTTTGATATTTCGTTCATCATGAATTTTTTTGCATTAATTTTTTTCAGCGCTATCATAGCAATGGTGCCACCACATGTCATATGAACTTTGGAAAACTACACTGAGAGTGAAAAAGGCAAATAATGTCTTGGTATTGTTATGAAAATACATTTGATCTTGTGGATGCCCTGGAAAGCCCTCAGGAACCCCAGGGACCCAGACTGTACTTTGAGAACCATTACTTTTAATGGACCTGAAATCTTCACCATGGAGTTTTCACCCTTCGTTCTGAGGTCTGCCCCCTAGGGCTCCACCCATCTCTGCCTTCAAGGGGGCAGCTGAGCTTTAGGATTCATGTTCTTCCTCACCTGCTTCCAGAGCCTGAGTTCCTATCCACCTCTCCCTGTCTCTCCTCTGAACAAGCCCCATTTGGTTGATGTCTCTGAAAGATTAAGGGCCCCAAAATAGGACCCATGTTGCTAGGTGTGGCCTGAACAGCATGGAACCCCCAGTGGATCTGCCACCTCCCCTTGCGACTCTCTCTGTTCCTGCCCCAGGCCTGTCCATGCCCTCAGCCACCTGTCCCACAGTTCCTATCTCTTGTCCCTCCTGGCCTCATGATTTGAGTGCTGAAAACCTCTCTGGGCTTCCTCTGGGATCCTGGAGAGCAGGCATCCCACCGAGAAATAGCATGTAGGCAAAGAAAACCTCCAACGGATTAAGCTGGCTTCGTTAGCAGGCCAACTTCTGAAAATTCAATTTGTTGGTGGTATAAACAGGATATCGAGCCTGGCAAGGACAGCCTCTGAGGAGGGCATCTGAGGGGGAAGAAAGGGGGCAGCAACCTGCGGGGGTAAGGGTAACGTTGGCACATTCCTCGGCAGCATAAAACTCACTGCTAATCACAAACAGATCCCCACCGCCCAGGGCCTTTCTTTGTTCACTTGAATTTCTCTCCCTAAACAAGACTCTCAGTCCACCAAGCTCTGCCTCTCTCGGGCATCTCTCTTCCCCTCTGTAGGCCTCAGTTTCCCCATCTGCCATATGAGAGGACTGGACTTGCATCTTTAACCCGAGGTCCATTCTGTCTGGCTAATCATCCAGGATCCAAACTTCTCCAACTTAAAGTCCTCAAGAGTCTGGAATTCCACAATTATAAAATGTCCAGATTTTACAACTGCAGGATTTGACAAGTCAATGATGGCGGTTCTAAAGGACTATGATTTTAAGATCGAGGGACTCTAAGATCCTGCCCATGTAACTTTCTACAATTCTAAAACTTGGAAAGTCCACATCTCTGTAATTTTAAGCATCTGTGAGACAGTGTGGTGTGGTCTAGAGCCAGATGGCCTAGCTTCATCGACTCCCGGCCCCACCTCCACTAACTGGGTGACCTTGGGCAAGTTATATGACCTTCCAGTGCCTCAGTTTCCACATCTGTAAAGTTGAGATTGTAACAGTTACTACCTCATGGAATGGTTGTGAGAATTATACAAGTTAATATTGGTAAACAGAGCCTGGAGCATCATAAATACTCAATAAATGTTTTGTTTTTTTTTTTCCTTTTTGTCTTTTTTTTTCGTGACCGGCAACGGATCACAACCCTCAGTGTAAGTTAATATTGGTAAACAGAGCCTGGAACATCATAAATACTCAATAAATGTTTTGGTTTTTTTTTCCTTTTTGTCTTTTTTTTTCGTGACCGGCAACGGATCACAACCCTCAGTGTCGTGCCCGTACCGGACCGGAACTGGCAACGGGATCGCAACCCTCGGTGTTGCGCCCGCACCTCGCTCAGCCAGTGAGCAGCCGGTCTGTATGTGGGATCCGAACCCTCGGCAGGAGCACCGCTGCGCTCCCAAGCGGTGCACTGTAGCAGTGCGCCATGGGGCCAGCCCCTCAATAAATGTTTTTTATCTACCATTTTAAGATGGAAAGTTCCTACAGCCTCGGAGTCTGAGATGGGTGTTTCTGGGCCTCTAAGACTACAGAGCTGTACGTTTCAAAGAATCCATTGTTCAAAGATTTGATAATACAGTGATTCTGTCAGATGGCTATGGACATACCATGTTTTGGTATACGTGGCCCAGGATCACTGGGATTTACCATGGGCAAGCCAAGAAGGCTGGCTGGTCAGCCTGATCCTGGCACTTTCTTTCAGTCACCAACCCAGAGATCATGACAGGGATGGGACTCTCAGCTTCTGAGAAGTGCTCTCCTCTGCCCCCAACACAGGCTCCTGGAGAAAACTTGACCTTCTGGCCAAAGATTCATTGACCTTGACTAACTCCTGGAATTCATGAAGACACTGGAAGACTGTCACTCCAATATCTTGGAACTCCTTTTCTGAAGAACCTGCTGTGGCTCTCTACTGTCCTTTGAATCAAGGTTTACTTCTCAGTCTGGCTTTTGGAACCCATTTATATCTTGTCCACTTCAAGGTAAGTTGAAATCATCTGGAATGGGGAAGGAAGAATTGGGATGGTTCTTTTGGAAGTGGATTTTAGGTCCAGATATCTTCATTCTTATTCATACCACAAATATTTATTAAACATCTACTATATGCCAAGCTCTGTTCTGGTCCCTGGGGATACAAAAGTGAATAAGACAGACAAGGTCCCTGCTCTGAGAAGCTCACAAAACTCATTTCAGACCCCATTCACTATAGAGCACTATTCTCAGGTGGTAAGAGTACAGGCCATTTCCTGGCTGCAGAACTTTGGACCAATGCTCTGTGCCTCATTTGTAAAATGGGTCAATAACACCACCTACCATCTAGGGTTATGGTGAAGATTAAAAGATGCTTATGGTGGAGAGCTCTGTTAACTTGATGTCTGGCACATAGCAAGTCTGCAATCCATGGAAGCTGCTATTTTTGTTACTTCATTTCTACCCCTAGCTCCCTTCAGAGCACTTAATGTGGTGGTTAAAAGCCAGACAGACCTGGGCTCAAGTCCTGGGCTGTAAAAGATGGGTAATCAGTACCTGCTTCCCAGGGCTGGTTGCTTGGCATGTTGGGCATACCTACCCAGGGCTCAGATGGTAATAAGGACACATTCCTATTTCCCTCCAGCTCTCTCTCTGAGAACTCATCCCAACCAAACTCTTTACCTGCATCAGGTCTCATGCAACATACAACCTGAACAATTTTCTTTCCCCTTTGGGTTCCAGGGTCTTCCACAGATGGTCTGAGTAAAACTGACTCTAAGATGTAGACTGAGACATTTGGGCATGATACAAATGGCAATAGGGAGCCAAGCCTGGATCTGGAGAGAGGGAGTCTCTAGACAAAGGGCATCTCCTGTCTTCTAGTGTCTCTTCTATACTGCTTGCATCTTCTCCTCAAAGCTACCTGGGGCTCCTGCCAACACTGGCCATGAGTCCCTGGCCTGTTTGGAGGTTAAGTTACTTTTTCATTAAGTTTGTAATTATTAAAAAATGCAAGTCAAATTGTGATGTGCTGAGCTGAGCGGGTGGAGGTTAAAGCTTTTTCCCTGCCTGCGGCCCACTCGGCCCCACCCTGTTCTGAGTAAAGGGGAACATTTTTGGGAAAATAAACACGGAGGCCTTGAGCCTTTGGGGACTTTATGAACCTGACCCCACCCCCACTCCATTCCCCACCCCATTAGCAGGCCTGGTTGCTCTCCCTGTTAATTAAAGGGGAGACTAGTTTCCAGGGCAATTTCAGTGCTGGCCAGGCCTGTGCCCACATCCTTGAGAGGGAGGCTATGGTGATGGGCTGCCTGGGCAGCTGGTGGCCTTGGAGGTAACAATTTGTCTTGTGATGGAATCCACTCCCCTGAATAAAGGCACTTTGTGTTCTCTCCCACCTTCATAGACTCCTGGCCTGCAAGGCAGGAGTTCTTAGAGGGGAAACAGCTGTAGTTCCCCAGGAGCAGGGACCACCATGGTAAGCAGCTCTGGTCCACTGCCTGGGCCAACGAGACTTTCTCATTCCCCCTCGGCCTCCGTCTGTGTCCTCGGAGCCCCTGTCTTCTCATAGAATACTCTGGATTCATGGCAGTCATTCATCCATTATTTTGTCCACTGTACATCTTTTTATTGAGCATCTACTGATGTACCGGGCACTGTTCTAGGCACTGAGCAGGTGGGGGTGAAAAAGAACCACCCCCATCATGGAGCTCACAGCCCAGTGGGGTAGCCAGACATTAAAGATAAATAAGTCAACACATGATCCATTGCCAGGCAGTCAGAGGAGGACAAAGCAGAGTTAGTAAATAGAAAGTGATGGGTGGGTAGGGGGGATCCTCTAAGGAGGTGAGATCTGAGCAGAGACCTGCAGGGAGGGAGGGACAAGCTGTGGGGACAGTAGCACTTCCACCATAGCGGGGACAGCTCAGCCTCATGCCTCTGCCCTATTTTTCCACCTACTTTTTGGCTGAGGCTGCCTGGACTGTCCTGCTTTCTGCCTTCTGCCCAGCCAGCAATAACTTGTCTGTATTTTCCTTAATATCTAACTTGCTATTTTATTAACTGTATTCAATGCTTTGTAAAACCAGAACACAAAGCCGTCTTGGTGTATAAAACAGGCTCTCCAGTAAAAGTCACAAAACCCACATTGCTGACACGCTTCTGCCCAATGTAATGGTGCTTTTTCTATTTAAAACTCTAATGAAATGGTGTTTCTAAGATGACAGCCTAAAAGCATTTTTACTCCTCTTCTCCTGTTAAAAATTCTCCCCAAAACAAGAATGAGAAACTGAAAGGCAAACTCTGCCTTTGAGAAAACTTGGAGACATCTGTAAACCCGAACCACAACATATGAAGAAAGAAAGTAGAAGGAAAGGGCCAGTGACTAGCAGAGAGGAAGGCAAACCTAAGTGCTTGGGGTAGATGGCTGCTGTGTGAGTGGGTTGCTACAGAGAGAAACAAGCTGATTTGCCTAAAAAGTTCAAAGGATATGCTGGTGAGGTGAGGACTGAAAGCAGGGGGATGGTTTAAAAGTCTCTACAAGGAGCACTGGACCCCCAGGTCCCTGACCCCCACCCTACCCAGCCAAGCAAAGGGAGGAGCCCTACTTACATCTGGGCCAGCAAAGGGAGGTTTATTGTCTGGAGGAAGGCAACTAAAGAGCCTCCAAAACCAGTGACAACAGGCCCAGAGAAGGTGAGATCCTCAGCCCTCTTCACCTGTAATGTCATTGGGGGTTCTGATGCCCTCCCCTCCCCCCACTCATAGGCAGAAAATTATCTAGAGAACCACTTCCAAGACAGAGACCTTCAGATATGACAATTTTTGAGGTGGAGTAGTGAACCACAGAAAAAAAACAAATAGCCACTTTATTAACCACCCTACACAGAAGTCCACCATCCCCACCCGCAGCTGCTAATCAGATTGTTAATGTTAATGGGCAGCCAAGGATCACTAGATATTTAAAGAAATTTCCAACATGAAAGACAGAGACCAAGGCAAACCATGAGGGTAAGGGGAAGGGACTTTGAAAAAGAGATGATGCAGGGAGCAGGAGAAAACTTAAAAATAAATCCTACAATCAATATCCTCTGAGAGATAAAGATAGCGCATCCATAAAACATGAACAGGAAGCTATTAAAAAGGAACAGAGAATAAGAAAGTGGAAATTTAAAATACGTGCAGCAAATTGCTTAAATAGCCCCAAGTTCCTTCTTTTCCAGAATGCCTGCCCCTTCCCGATGAGACTTTGCAGACCCTCCCATCAGGAGATGGAGTCTGTTGTGGTTATCTACTGCTGTGCAACAGCAAAATTAGTAGATTGATTTTGTGGGTGAGAAACTCAGGGAAGGCTCAGCTGGGTGATTATTCTGTTTCACGTGGTGTAGATGGAGGTCACTCCGTGGTAATCAGCTGGTGGGTGAGCTGGAGGGTCAAAGGTGGCAACACTCACGTCTGGTGACTTCAGCAGGGATGGCTGGAAGGCTGGGCTCATTTGGGACTGTGGACTGTTTATGTGTAGCCTTTCCAGCATGGTGGTCTCATCACTTTTGCTGCATTACTAAGAGTATCCAGATTCAAGTAGGAGGGGGGAGTGTCATGAACCCCAGCTCCCGACAGGACAAATGTCAAATGACTTGTGGACATGTTTCAAAACTGCCACTCTACCAGAGTCTATGCTTCACCAAAAAGAGGGACTGAACCAAGAAGAGGAAAACTCATGTATCAGTAAGCTTTTCCTGTGTAACTAACTGCCTCAAAACTTAGGGGCTTAAAACAGTCGCCATGTGTTTGCTCATGAACCAGTGGTTCAGTAGCATGGGCTGTGCCCCCTCATATGTCTGCAGTCACCTGGTGTCCATGGCTTCACTCGTGTGTCAGGTGGCAGGCTCTATATCAATCAGCAGGGGTAACAAAGATGATGTAGTCACGGGTCTCTTA
>NW_007732003.1:36176-36726 GCF_000696425.1 Galeopterus variegatus
CCCGGGCAAAGGCCCAAATGTGCAAGTAATTTTCCAGCTTCTACTTGGGACGTGTTTGCTATTATCGCATTGGCCAAAGCAAGTCACATGACCAAGCCCAGCCTCTGTGTGGGAGGGGCTTGGACAAGGTTGCGGACACAGGCTGGGGATCCTTCTGGTCTTTATTTTGTAAAACTTCTTCCATAACTTGAGATACAGGACACTGTGGTTTCAACACAGGAGAGAGAAAAGGGAATTCCTGATGGTACCTGCACCCCAAGCCTAGAGCAAAATGAGTCCAGATGTGCACTAAAGGTCAGAGAGCCAAGAAAAAATGGCAGCAGCATTAAATTATTGGGCAAGTGTGTCTGTCAGGGCATCATGCTGAGGGGTATTTTACAGAGCTGTCTTCAGGGTGAGGGAAGGCTAGGGTCAAATGTCCAAAGAAAACTAAACAAAATTTTTTTTTTTTGGTCTTTTTCGTGACCAGTAAGGGGATCGCGACGCTTGGTGTGGTGTCGCCCGCACCGTGCTCAGCCAGTGAGCGCGCCGGCCATTCCTATATAGGATC
>NW_007732003.1:37392-56155 GCF_000696425.1 Galeopterus variegatus
ATATTTATATATTTACAAAGTAAAAATGTATCATTGTGCCAATATATTATTATCTTATATAGTATACAAAAAAAATGGAAATTTAAAAAAGATGAATTAAAACATATAGATAGAATATAGTAGTCTGTATCTGTTGCTTATAACACAATACCTGGGACTGGGTAACTTATAAGAAAACTAAATTTATTACGTACAGTTTCAGAGGCTGGGAAGTCCAAAGTCCAGGGAACCCATCTGGTGAGGGTCTTCTTTGGTGGTGGCTTCACAGCAATGCAGGGGTCTCGCATGGCAGAAAATGGTGGAGCAGAGAGAGAGACTTTCATGTGCTCTCCTTTCAAAGCCCTTAGAACCATGCGTCTGACCACCATTATTGATCATTCACTACTGCATGGTCCTACAATCTAATCACCTCTTCAAGTCCCCACCTTTCAATTACCATAATAGGATTTCCCACCCTGAACAGTTACAATGGGAATTAAGTTTCTAATATACGGACTTTGGGGAAAACAATTCAATCCATAGCATAGAATTAATCATCATTTTTCCTGCAATCCAGTAGAGTACTCTCTGCAGTACCCAGACTTTGGAAACTGCTGGTCAGGACATAGTAGGTACTTAACAAATGTAAGTACTTTAAAATATGTAATAATTATTATTGTTAAAGAAAATCCTTGCACTTCTCCTAGACTGTAAGCTCAGTGGAAATAGAGACCAGAGAAGGTTGCCCTGAAGTGTACACAACAGAAGCTCAACAAATGCTTGTTGATGGATGTGCCCAGGGATGAGAGAAATGTAGAGGAAAGAGCACTGGGTTTGGAATTCAACAATCTTGGGCCCAAATTCCAGATTAGTCAGCCACAGGCTCACTGTGTGACTCTGAACAGGTCAGTGCAATTCTCTGGACCTCAGTTTCCTCACCTTTTAGATGAAACTAGTAAAACTCCTTGATAGGACTGAGGTGAGGGTGATAGATGTGGATGGGTGTGAGTGTGCTCTGTTCCCTATAAGAATGCTGCTGCATGGTCATTACCATTGCTCACCCAAACAGAAATCTTCTGAGCCTCCAAGGTGTGCTGAGAAGTGCATGTTAGAGTGTTTTTGCCTGCAAGTAACAGAGTACGTTATTAAATATGACTTAAACCATAGGAGTTATTATTACTTTTACCTTTTTACATTGGTGTATTGTGTAAATAAAGCCCACAAATCTTGAGCTGTATGGCTCCAGGATTTTTTTGCAGATGTACCCACCACTCAGATTAAGATATAAAACATTCTCGACACCCCATCTGGCTCCCTCTTGCCCCTTTCCCAGCTCCAGGAGTAGCTGCCACTCCTCACCACTGCCCCACCCACCATTGCAATGGGTAAACACTTATTTGACTTCTAATAGTGCAGATCAATTTCACCAGTTCCTGAACTTCATAGAAGTGGAATCGTACATTATGTCCTCTTTTATGTCTAGCTCCTTTTGCTCAATATAATGATTTTAAGATTCCCCCACGTTATTGCATGATCTATAGTTTATTCTTTTTAACTGCTATGAAGTAAAAAATACATCCATTTTATCCATGTAGTATATACAATATATTTATTTTATATATTCACATAGGAAAAGATTTATCTGTTGTATAGATATATCACAACTTACTTTCCATTCTCTTGTTGACAGACACTGGCTGTGTGTCTTGTGTTAAGAGTAAAGATATGATGAACATCCGTGTACACATCTTTTTTGTGGACATGTTTTCATTTCTTTTGGGTAAATACTGAAGAGTGCAGTTACCTGATCATTGGGTAAGTTCATGTTTAATTTTAGCATCTACTGTTCAGTAGTTTTCTGAAGCAATTCTTCAGATTACACTCCTGCCACCAGAGTATGAGAATTCCAGTTACTCCATATCCTTGTCAACACTTTGTCTTGTCAGTCTTTTTAATTTTAGCCATCCTGGCAGGCATGAGATTGTATACCACTGTAGTTTTAATTTGCATTTCTCTGATGAATAATGGTGGTGAGCACCTTTTCATGTGCTTATTGGCCATTTGGATCTCCTCTTTTCTAGGGTTCCTATTCACATTTTGCTTCAATTTTCAAAAACTGGGTTATTTATTATTGATATATTCTGTGTATGAGTCCTTTGTCAGAGATATTTCAAATGCTTCTCCCAGCTCATGGGTTGCCTTTCTGTTCTCTTAACAATGTCATTTGATAAACAAAATTCTTAATTTAATGTTGTTTAGTTTATCAGTCTTTTCTTTCATGATTATGCTTTTTGTGTTCTGTGTCAGGTATCTTACAATGACCAATATTATTAAAATATTTTACTATGTTTTCTTCTAGAAAAGGTTTATCAGGCCCAAGGGGACTTATTATTATCCCACCTAATAAGAAATCTGTGGTCCTAGTGTTGTTTAGAGGGTCAAAAATGTCATCAAAGGGTGGAGCTCCTTCGATCCTTCACCTCAGAGTGTGGTGAGGGTGTTTCCTCGTGGTCACAGGATGGCTAACACTGCTCCAAGCATCACATCCTCACATGGCTATATCCAAAAGCAGGAAGAAAGAGGGAGTAAAGGTAGATAGAGGGAAGAAGCTCTTTCCCAGCAGCTCCCAGCAGATTTCCCCTTTTGTCTCACTGGCCAGAACTGGGTCACATGGTCACCCCTCACCACAAGGGAGGCTGGGGAAGTAGCTGTCATTTTCAGTGTCTATCCTGAGAGATGGGCTTGGCCAGAATGAGAGAAGTAAGAGAAGAGAAGGGTCATGTCTAATTACTGAGCAACTGCAATACCCACCACACAGAATCAGCGACTGAAGTAGGGCGATCGATTGCCCCAGTTTACCTGGGAAATGGGACATTTAGAAATAAAACCAGGAAAGTCCTGGGAAGACCAGGATGAGTCAGTCACCCTACCTCAAGGAGTTTCACTTGGCCTGAAGTCAAGAGTAGACTAGATCTCATCTCAAACCCATATGGAGAAAGTCATCCTGATGATGTGCTAGGAAGGAAATGTGACACCCGCCTGCTTTTACATGTCTCCCCACCTTAGACCCTGGCCCCCAACATTCCATCATTGGCTCTGCCCTAGCCAGTCAGTCCGGCTTACAGTACTTATGGGTGTCTCATGTGTGCCGGGCTCTGTGCTAAGGGCTGAGAATTCCTAGATGAATCCGATACAGTTCCTGCCCAGAGGAACTCCAGACCAGTGTAGAGACTATCAAGTGAATAGTCTTAAATGAGTGCTGTGATGGAAGAGCCATGACAGGACAAAGTGCAGCCTGGTGGGGCTTTCTGGGAGGTGCTGCCTCCTCTGAGACGTGCAGGAGCCTGCCAGGCAGAGGAAGAGCAGAAGGGGCATTTTGGGCATGAGCATTGGCCTCTCTCTAGTCTTCTTTTAAAGATGCTGGGCAGCTCATTCTTGAGAATTTTATTTTCCCCTTAGTGAAATTTTATTTCTCCTGTAAGAATGGCCACCTGTGTGCAGGTCTCTCTGCAAAGCCCTTCCACACCCATGCTTATTGATCCTCACAAGGGCACTGTGTGGGTGCGGGGCTACAAGGATGACTATCCTCATTTTATGGAAGAGGAAATTCATGCTCAGAAAGGGGGAGCCACCTGCCCTAGGTCACATGGCTACTAAGTGCCAGAGTGGGCATTTAAACTCAGCTCCATTTCCCTGTAGCTGCCCTTCTCCAGCCAGGGCCAAGGTTGCTATAGTGCTTGGGAGGAGAGATCAGGTCTCATGGCAGACTCCCCTCCCTTGGAGCTCTGCAGTTTCCCGTGGCAGGAGCACTATTACAGGCGAGAGGGCTGATGGTGCTTCCAGGATGTTCCCATTAAACACTAGCCTGCCAAAGAGAAGGACTGTCCCTGTTCCCATCCCTGGAGCCCCTCTCAGTCCTCCTTCCCATCTCCAAGGTATGGGAGGTTTGGGGATCCAGGACAGAGGGCAATGGAGTCCCATGGGGACTGGCAGAGTTGCTGAAGTGACTGGTCACTTTGCCAGACAGCATCAATATAACATAACATTCCTCCAGGGAGGAATGTGGTGACCCCAGGCTGTCCACAGCCTCTTAGGAGTGACTCTTAGCACCAGCAGGGTCTGCGAAGTGGGGACAGAAGGCCAACCCCCTTCCCCCAAATCCAAACCCTGAAAGCCCCCTGCAGTCACCATGCAAACGAGATGTCATCACTCACAGATCTCACAAGGAACTTGAGTGGATTCACTCATTCATTTATTCATTCATTCATTTTTTCCCTCATTTAACCAACCAATATTTTTTGAGCACCGTAGCTCAAGAAACCTCTTGATTTTAATCTAGTCCAATTTATCAATCTTTTCTTTGATGATAGTGCTTTTCTTTTATGATAGTGCCCTATTCCTGGAGCTAATGGTAGAGTGGAAGAAAGACTTTAAACAACCCATCAATATGCAATTTGAGAGCAAAAACACTAAAAGGAAGAGTGTGGAGATGGAGAAAACCAGGTGACCCTGATTTATTTGGGGGGTGTGGGAGGGTGGCTCACTACGGGCCCCTGGCATTCATTTTTTGGAATCCTCACTTTGTATCAAACATTTTTAAATGTACCCACATTAAATATATTTTTAGCTGTAAAATTATTTGATAGAGTTTTAAATTTATACCTTCTGTGAGTCTTGACAATGAGCAACTTCTTTAATTAAAATTTGTCTAGATTTCATGGCATCAGCATGCACACTGAAAATGCTTGCTAAGTAAGAAAAATGGAACCCACGAAGGATTTCAACTCCACCTTGAAATGTTGAATGGGCTGGGGTTCTGAGTAGAACTTTAAGCAAAGAGATCTGTGGCTAAAACACTTTGAAACCTCTTGGAACCCACGAAGGATTTCAACTCCACCTTGAAATGTTGAATGGGCTGGGGTTCTGAGTAGGACTTTAAGCAAAGAGATCTGTGGCTAAAACACTTTGAAACCTCTCCTCTCTGGGGGCCACCTATGCACCAGGATTGTGGGGATTGGGCTGGGTGGGAGAGTGGGTATGGGACAGTCTGGAGTGGCAGGGGCAGTACTGGCAGCCCAAAGCCAGCAGGACTGGGCAGAGGATCTCTGGTTCTGGAGCAAAGTTCAGCATTTGGGGATGCAATGGGCAGAGGGGCCTCGCCTAGGCCAGGGGTAGGGGGAAGGTTAGGGAGAGATAACTGCAGGACTAGGCCTGGCTCTCAGGGCAGGCTGTAATATTGGCCTGGGCCACCTCTTCTGGCAGCCTATGACAACTAGAGCCCCCTGGGAGTGCAAGAATCATTTCTCTGTCCTTTCCTGCAGGCACAGAATGTGGTGGGGGAGCCATCTGGCTGCCATCAGAGAGGGGAGGCCAAGCCCATCCCTGGGCCTGAGACCCGTGTGAATTTTGGAAAGGAATCCTCCTTGCAGATGCTAGAGAAATGAGGATTTTTAAAAAAATTGTTATCATCATCATGGATTAAGAACTATAGGGCTAAGCTTCAACAATTTCAATTTAAAAAAATAACTTCCATATTTGTGTAAGAATAGAAAATCATTACCAAAATTCATTAGAAAGGAAACCCAATGGCTCTTAAGCACAGGAGAAAATGCTTCCCTTTGTTCAGTTAAGAAATTCACAGTTTTGACAAGGATAAGATATTTAATAGATAAAGATATTAAAGTTATCTCCCTAAAAATTATCGGGGCCTTGGTGTTATCAGCACCGCACTCTCCCGAGTGAGCCACGGGCCGGCCCCGAAATTCACAGTTTTGACAAGGATAAGATATTTAATAGATAAAGATATTAAAGTTATCTACCTAAAAAAGGGACTGAGGCCCCTTCACCCCCCAGAGGAGGACACAGAGAGGCCTGGAAGGTCTAGGATGAGCACCCAGGCCTGCTGACGCCGGCTGCCAATCCAGGCCACCATCATCCCAGCATGCAGGCCTGTCTTTTGCATTTTGCCTCAGTGTCAGCTGGTGCCCCACAGTGCCCACCATCCCGTTCCCTCCCTGCTCACATGTCCCACCTTATGAAGCCCCCTGCTGTGCTAGGTGAAGGCAACGCATTGGAGATGTAGAAGATGAAAAATTGTATCCGCTTTATGATTCCACTTATATAAAGTTCAAAAATTGGCACAACTAGTTGAAGGTGATAAAGGTAATAGAATGGTAGTGATAATTACCCTTGAGAGGACAACACAGCAGGCCACCGGGTGCTGTGGCATTCTCTTTCTTCATCTGAGTGCTGGCTACAGGGGTGAATGCAGTTTGTGAAGCTTTATCAGCTTTCACATCTATCTGTGCACATTTAAAATGCATATTGCACTTAAATTTTTAAGTGAAAATAGCCCTTTGCACATCTCTCCATTTTATCCCTTCTTCAGAAGCTACCACTATTAACAGTTTGGTGTTTCCTTCCATTTCAGTTTCTATTTGTTTATGTTGATAAATTGATCAATGATAAATAGATGGATGGTTGGACAGATAGATAGATAGACAGACAGAAGACAGCTAGCTAGCTAGAGCTTGTTTTGCTTTTCCCATAAATGTTATATATTGTTGTCTGATAAATTGATCAATGATAAATAGATGGATGGTTGGACAGATAGATAGATAGACAGACAGATGACAGCTAGCTAGCTAGAGCTTGTTTTGCTTTTCCCATAAATGTTATATATTGTTGTTCTGTGACTTGCTGTTTTCGTTTAAAAATTTGTCTTAGAGATCTGACCACATCAGTATCAAAGCTCTTTTCTCCTTCTTTTTAAGAAGAACACATAGTATTCCACAGTGAGGACATATCATAACTCACCTAATTAGTGTGGTATTGTTGGACACTTAGGTCATTTCCAACTTTGGCCATTTAAACAATGCTGCAAGAAACATTCTTCTACCTATTCCTTTAAGTATTTGCATGTTTCTAGTGAGCACACAGCCAAAGGAGGAATTTCTGAATCAATGTATGTGCATTTAAATTCTCATGGATGTTGCCAAATTGCCCAGCAAAATTGTTACAACAAGTTATGTGCTGTCCATTCATTCACTCGCACACTTGATAAATGTTTATCGAGCACCTACTCTGCACTGGGCATACTGTTCTAGGTTCTGAGAATTTAGCAGTGAATGGGAGATAACCTTTACCCTCATGGAAGCTACAATCTGGTCAGGGAAACACCCTCAAACAAGTAAAGACATAAATATATAATACGTCAGATGATGAGAAGTGCTAAAAGTAAAGGTCTTTGAGCACGCCTGTTTCCCCACACCTTCACCAACACTGCTATTACCTATTTTGATTTTTTCTAATTTGTTAGCTATTTCTTCTATTGTGATTTGTGTATTTATTCCCTTTGCCCATTTTATGATGGAGTGTTTGTTTTTCCTTATTGATTTGTAGGAGCTCTTGATTTATTATGGATTTTAATCCTCTGTTAAACATGTTGCAACTATTGGCTCCCACCTGTTACTTGTCTTTCATCTTTGCTCATGGTGTTTCACAAAGTCCTTTTGATGGGAATCACAAGGAAATTTACTTAAGGCTTTTATTCCAGGAAAAGTTGGGCTTCTCAGGAACTGGTTTGTTTTTTTCGTATGAATCCCTGTGACTGTGTTTCCTTTTTCTTGCTTTGGCTACAAGGAATCTCAGAACGAACTTTCCTATTCATTTCTAGCAACTGTCCAGAACTTCAGGGCAGGCATTCGGCAACCTGACCTTATCCTGACTGAGTTCACATTTTTTCTCTTCTCACCATTTCATTATCCCTTTCTTTTCCTAACCTCTGGTTTTATTAAATCTATAAGCTGCCTAAAATCATCTTTGCAACTAGGTGGGATATGAATAAATGAGTTTTACTTCCTACTCACAGCAGCCCATTTCACAGATGTTGAAACTGAGGCCCAGAGAGGGGCAGCAACTTGAGCCAGGGCTGCAGTGAGTCAGGGGAGAAGCCTAGACTCTCAATCCGCCTCTCCGTGTCTGGTGTGTTCCCTCCCTGCTCTGTCTGTTTCTGAAGAGGAGACATCTTCATGTCTCTCATTTGCTGACTGTATTAATTACAATTCTTTCAGTTGCTAAATGACAAAAATCATGTTAAATAAGCAGAGAGAATTGCTTATTCACATAGGGGCACATCCAAAGGGCTGCAGGCAGGGCTCGACCCAAGCACATGGACAGTATGTGCCAGCGTGCCTCCCTGCACACTCAGCTGTGCTTCTGTCTCTCTTTGCCTGGTAAGATCATCCTTTCTTGCTTCAGACAGCTTCATTCCATGTGGCATAAATATGACACCAGCAGCCCCAAGGCTACATCCTGACAGCATGAGGACAGAGACCCTCCCCTACAGCCCCCACAGAAGGAAAAGATTTCAATTGGCCCCACCTGGAAAGCCCTCCCCTTGTAGGCAGGGTAACAGGCACCTTGACTGACAGCTCCACCCTGGCTCATGGAACCAGGGAAGAGTTCCCCACAGACAGAAAAGGAGAAAGGAAAGTGTGATGGGCAGACACACTCTGCAGTGACCCATGTCTCTTGGGAACAGGGGCTCCCCAGCTGGGGAGGAAAGAGATGCTCTGCTCAGGCACAAATCAGCCAGTGAATGACTTGGTCTTTCTTGAATGGAAACTCAGCTTCTTCCATTCTGCCCATGAGTTCTCAGAGGCTTTGGGAGCTAATCTGCCATCATCACTTCCAACAACAGCATTGTTCAGCACAGCCCTGCCTCCGCACACGGGCTCTTGCTGTTTCCTGCCCCCTTCCTACCACCTAACCAAGTCCTAGCATTTCTTCTCCAGACATACTTCCTTGAAGTTTTATGTTGAAGACCTCAACCTAGGGAGCTCTTTCTCTTCTGAATGTCCCACTCCATCCAAAGACATTTTCTACACAACAGCTATGTGCTTGGCTCTACCAGAAGAGACAAAGATGTGCCACTGCCAGAAGGTGCATCAGATTTGATCTGAAATCCTATTTTGGAGTAGGGGATGAGTGGTTTCTGGAAGGTTATAGTTCATGCTGGAGAAGGCAAACAACACACCTACCATGGCCCCCAAGGTTGTTTAAGAAGCTAAGTAAGAAGAGAAATGGGGGGGAAAGGCAGTACATATTTATTAAACACCTATTATGTGCGAGTGCTGGCAAGTTTTTTAGGTGCATGATCTAGTTAGACCTCCCCAAATCCCCGACAGGTAAATATTAATTTACAGACCAGGAAACTAGTGTTCAGAGAGATAAAGTGGTTCACCTAAGATCACACAGCTAGTGACCCAAAGAACTGGGATTCGAATTGTCCAACTGTCCTGTCCTCTTTCCACCCATTCCCTAATAAACACCCCCCATTATTAAGTGATGACTCACCACCTAAGATCACACAGCTAGTGACCCAAAGAACTGGGATTCGAATTGTCCAACTGTCCTGTTCTCTTTCCACCCATTCCCTAATAAACACCCCCCATTATTAAGTGATGACTCACGCTACAGAAATGTCTCCTAATTAAATTTGAAAATAGGAAAAGCATTTGGAACGTCCTCTGAGGAGGCTAGTCTTAGCAGAATTACTTCCATACCAAGAATTTGTTCCCCAGCTATGTAGCATCTGGATTTTTTTTATTATTATTTCTTGATGTTCCCAATGAGTGGAATGTAAGCAGCGCAGAAGATGACCAGTTTCCACCCCTCACTTCCTTCGCAGGCTGCCTCAAACCGTTTGGACAATAGGGACATAGAAAGCAATCGACCAACCAATTAAAAAACCTATTGATGAATTCATAAATTTCCACTTTTATCAGATTGGCTTGTTTGGAGCATTTGCTGACCCACAATGGACACAGTGATGTCCTAGGCTCCATCTCCCAAAACATAATGACAATCAGTGGGGAAAGTTTGTCTGTTTTACAGCCAAAGTCTGAGAACCCATCTGTTGTCAAGCTCCAAGTCAAGCCACTAAAATTGTGGAGAAAAATATGGGCTCCTTTCTCTTCCCTACCATGTAGCATTGTAGTAAAATAAGCTGGTACGAACATCCTGGCTTCATCTTCTCTAAGCTGTGTGGCCTGCAGGACATACGTCCCTTGGCCGAGCCTGATTCCCCACCAGTAGAACTGGTGATTGTGAAGCTCCCATCCCAAACCAGCCATGAGTGAATCCTCAAGAGCATCTCACTCTTGAGGCTGCACCTCGTAGGCACACAAACAATTTTTTGAGAAATTTAATTCTAGCAGAGTGAAAAGGTGGAATATTGCCTTTTGAGAGCTGGGCAAATCTGGTTCCACCTTCTGGACATATGACCTCAAGCAAGCTGTGCAACCTTTAGGCCTTGGCTTACTCTTCTGTACAACGGATTGGAAGATGCCATCTTTAGAGGTGGAGAAGATGAAATGGGCTATGGCATGTGAAAACAAATAATAAGATGAACTTTTTCTTTAGGTGTTCTTGGATTGTTCACTATTTGATCAGAATAAGATCTTTCCATTTGATAATTTTGAGGCCATATTAACCACAATGTTCTATAGTTCTGAACATCTTTTCTTTGCTTCCCTTATAAGCAAATGTACTGAATGCTCTTTGCATCATGGGTATAGCAAGTATTATGTACCAAGTGTAATTCCAAACACCTTACAATACAATGTCCTTTAACCCCCTTAAGTGATCCTGAGAAGAGGAAGCTGGGGCCAAAGGAAAGATGGTGACCTGCCAATGGATACATATGAGCAAAGACCACGCAGGAACTTGAATCAGTACACTTGAAACCAAGGTCAGGACATTTGTGAATGCATAAGGCTGAACAAAGGAAGTTGTATTACCATTATTAATTTTATTGGTTTATTAGCAATAGGGCTTGATCAAGAAGTGCCATTTGCAGTACTTTGGGGGTACATTTGGGGCCTTCCTATGCCTCTGGGGTTATCCTTTGCATCTCCATCTTCCAAGAGAATGGGCAGAGAAGAGCTGAGACTGCACCAGCTGGGTAAAATTAAGGAACATCAGCAGAAGGCATCACTTCCTCTACTTTGTCTCCAGACAGCCCAAGATAAGACTGAATCAGTGTGGCTGGAAAACAGGAGGGTGGATAGCAAAGATATTGAGAAGGAAGGGTGGATGGAACTGTTGACTCACTTGACAGAGGGTCTGAGAAAAGGTGGAGCCCATACGTGGAGCTGGTAACCGGAGGGAGAGCAGGACCATGCCCCCAGCAAAGGGAGGTCCAAATCAAACCTAAATGATCCTGGATCCCCAGCCACAGATCATTCATTGGGACTCTGATGATTCAGAAAGACAGCCAGTGCTTAGGAGCAGGGCTTAGAAGCAAGAGGGACCTGAGCTGCTGTCCCAACTCTGTGCCTGACTTGGATAAATCGTTTCCTGTCTCTGAGCTGGTTTCCTCAGCTAAGAAATGTAGATAATAATAATATCTGTCTCTTAAGGAGGTTTGTGAGGATTAAATGAATCTGTGTGTAAAGTGCTTAGCATGGAGGACCTCACTGGGGACACCAGCTGTCGTGTTGTGATGAGACTCAAACAGCCCCGTGGAAAAGCCCATGTGGAGAGGAGCTGAGATCCCCAGCCAACAGCCAGCAGAGGCTCGCTGGCCATGCGAGTGAATCACCTTGGAGGCAGATCTTCCAGTCCCAGACAAACCTCTGGGTGTGTGCAATCCCAGCTGACACCTGGACTGCAACCTCCTGAGAGACCCTGAGTCAGAACCACCCAGCTAAGCCACTCCCAAATTCCTGGCCCTCAGAAATAGTGTGGAATAATAAACAATTATTGGTGTCTGAAGCCAATACTGAACGTTTTCTGTAAAGGTCCAGATAGTAAATATTTCAGTCTTTGTGGGCCCTGTGGTCTCTTTCACTATTACTCTGCCATTGTAGAACAAAAGCAGCCATAGGTGACATATAAATAAATGTAGCTGTGTTACAATAAAACTTTATTTATAAAAACAGATGGCAGGCTGGGTTCAGTCTCTGGTCTGTAGTTTGCCAATCCTTGTTTTAAGCTACTAAAAGAAATGATTCATGCATTTCTCATAGTAAATAAAAATGGTCCATTTCCTCAGGGAGTTAGTGGTCTTGCCCCAAATGCCTAACTCCATCTCTTGTATGTCTCTCCATTGAACCACTCAAATCTCAGGGTGGGGTCTGTGTTGACTCACTGCCCTGTCCCTACCTCTTTATTTCTCAGGGCTATGCCCAGAGAAAATGCTAACTTAACTATTTGCTGGAGGAATAAACCAAGTAAAACTCAAGGCAATATTTGTGATACAGGTGAGAGGCAACTCTTGCCTGGAAGGCTTCCTGCAGGAGGTGAACTTGAGCTGAGTCTTCGAGGGTGCGTACAACTCAGATGAGCATTAAGCAAAAGGACAATCATTTCAGGCTGGAGGGAAGAGCATGAGCAGAGCATGGAAGGGTAGACACGTGGTGGTGGGGTCAGCATATTGATGGCCTTGAGTGCCAGGTGAGGGGCTTGGATGTCACCCTAGAGACTAGCACTTCTCAAACAGAGGTAAAGAGACTTCATAAATGGGCTCTGACTTTTACAAAATTCTACAACCCAGAGAAAATGAAGACACTGTAGTAAGTCACTGCCAGGTGGACAAAGTGTCTTGATGTGTCAGAGTGGGGGAAAAGAGAGCCGCAGAGGAGAGAGGAGAACAGAGCCACAGATGGACTCAGAAGCGCAGCAAGGAGAGGGAAGAGAGAGAGGAGTTAAGCAAAAAAAGGAGAAAAAATACTGTGCAAGGGGCAGCATTTCTGAGCTGTTGTACAAGGGGACTTCAAAAAGTTCATGAGAAAATGAAATTAAAAGATAAAAATAAAAATATAAACTTGGTTTCTCAATATAAGCTCCACCAAGTTCAAGACACTTTTGTAAGCAGTGATACCAGCCATTTAGTCCATCCCTAAAAAACCGAGGGTCCTGTGAATTTAACCATGTTAATGCAGTCATTTTACACTATTAACTGGAGGAAAATGGATGCCCCTTAAACATTTTTTAATATTTGCCAACAAAAAGAAGTCAAAAGGAGCCAAATCGGGACTCTAAGGTGGATGCCTAATGATTTCCCATTGAAACTTTAGCACAATTGCCCTTTTTGATGAGAGGAATGATCAGAAGCATTGTCATGGGGAGGACTCTCTGGTGAAGTTTTTCCAGGCATTTTTCTGCTAACACTTTGGCTAACTTTCTCAAAACACTCTCATAATAAGTAGATGTTATCATTCTTTGGCCCTCCAGAAAGTCAAGAAGCGAAATGCCTTGAGCATCCCAAAAAACTGTTCCCATGACTTTTGCTCTTGACCAGTTTGCTTTTGCTTTGACAGGACCACTTCCACCTCTTGGTAGCCATCACTTTGATGGCTTCAAGATCATATTGGTAAAGCCATGTCCCATCTCCATTACAATTCGTCAGAGAAATGCTTCAGGATCTTGATCCCACTTGCTTAAAATTTCCATTGAAAGCTCTGCTCTCGTCTGCAGCTGATCTGGGCACAACAATTTTGGCACCCACAGAGCAAACCCATCACTTTGATGGCTTCAAGATCATATTGGTAAAGCCATGTCCCATCTCCATTACAATTCTTCAAAGAAATGCTTCAGGATCTTGATCCCACTTGCTTAAAATTTTCATTGAAAGCTCTGCTCTCGTCTGCAGCTGATCTGGGCACAACAATTTTGGCACCCACAGAGCAAAAAGTTTGCTCAACTGTAATTTTTCAGTCAGAATTGTGTGAGCTGAACCAATTGAGATGTCTATGGGGTTGGCTACTGTTTCTACTGTTAATCATTGGTCCTCTTCAATTAGGGCAGGAACGAGACTAATTTTTTCCTCACAAATTGATGTAAATAGTCTGCTGCTGAAGACTTCAACTTCCACATCAACTCATCCCTTCTTAAAATGAGTTATTCATTTGCCAGCTGGTCGTTTCTTTGGGGCATTATTCCCACAAACTTTTCATAAAGCATCAATGATTTCACCTTTCTTCCACCTAAGCTTCACCATAAACTTAATGTTTGTCTTTGCTCCAATTTTAATTCATTTTGTTCTGATAGGGGTTCTTTTCAAAGTGATGTTATTATTTTTTAGTGCCTCAAACTAGATCCTTTTCAGACATGTTATAACAAGTTAGTATGAATTTATTTTGGTGCAAAAAAAAATGTTTGCAATTCATGCATAGTTTCTTCATAAATACGCAGTTTTCCATGAACTTTTTGAAGATCCCTTATATGTGAAGAGCTTAGCACTGGATAAAAGTGAAGCACTCCATAGTATTATTATTGATTTCATTATTATTGCTTTCAGATGCATTTATATAGGTTTATTTAAATGCCCAGTATGTTGTGGCTGCAAATAAAAATGTGTTTAATTAGTTAGTGGATGTTCTTAACCCCATTTTGCAAATGAGGTCACCGAGGCTCAGAGAGGTGACGCATCCTTATGCCTGTTCTGCCTGACTGCAAAGCCCACATTTTTTGTTTTCACTGGGTGGTGAAGTGTCACAGGGAGTGTAGGAAAGGATTTCCAGGACAGAGGGCCACAGGGAGGTTGGAACGAAAAAGTGGGACTCATGACAGAGGGACTGGTCCCCACTGAGTGAGCCATGCCATGGAGAATGGAGCCCGGGAGAGGCCAGACTTCCATGGGGATGGCAATGAGAAAGCAGCCAGTACGTGTGTAGGTGGAACTTCTAAGATGCTTCAGGATAAGAGGGAGGGATGGAATGAAGACTGGAGCAAAGGAGGGCTGTGGGGACAGAGGCCAGGCAGACGGAGCGCAGAGATAGGGAGGGCCTGGCTGGATGCCCCAAGAAAGGACGCAGGGAAGGAGGGGACTAACAGAGGCTGTGGGATCCCAGAAGTGGGACTTAGGCTCATTCAGGACCTTGAGCAGCCATCTCTCTGTCCACCTCACAAGTGGAAAGACCAAGAAATGGACATGCAGAAAATAGGGCAGAAGGGGATGGTGGTTTCCTGTTGACACCTGTGGCAAGGACCACCAGGCAGCCCCCATATCCAATTTCCCTTTCTCTTGGGTGATAAGATTTCTCTGCCCTATGAAATATTACATTTCCCAGCCTCCCTCGCACGTGGACATGGCCATGTGGTTGGGGGCTGACCAGTCCCATCGATTGGAATATGGTCTGTTGGGATCTCTCTCGGGCAGTCCCCGAGGAGCCGAGGATCTGAGGAGCTACGAGATGGGAAGAGTCCTACACTGTGGAGACTTGCCCCCAAGCTGCATGACTTGCATCCAGGCTGCTGAGGGAGAGAAATACATCTGCACCTGATCTGAATCATTCTCCCCTGGGTCTCTGCTCTCATGCAGGATCTAGCCACCCAAGAGTGTGATCTCCCACTGCCCCCGACATCCAGTCACTCTCTCTCCCAGTTCTCTTCCTTTGCAGCCTTTTCCACAACTGGTCCACATCTGTTTTCCTCCGGCAGCCCTGTCCAACCCAATCATCAACTCCAGGAGGGCAGGGACATTGCCAGACTCAAAGCTCAACACCCGAGGCCAGCATAGGGCCTCAAGCAAGATGCCCAGGGTGTGCAGACAAGGTCCCTGCCTCCAGAGGCTCGACCAGCAAGACCACAAACAAACAAGTTCAGATCATGGGAAGCAGTACAAAGGGAATGAAACAGGCTAAGGGGATCCAGCACTGGGGACAAGAGTTTCCATTGCCAGTCAGGGAAGGCCTCTCTGAGGAGGAGAGTTTGGAGCTGAGGCCTGGAATGAGATAACTGTGGGAGACCTAGTAGTGTTCCAGGCAGAGGGACCAACAAGTGCAAAGCCCCTGAGATAGTAGAGAGTGGGGGTGTTTGAAGAACAGGAAGGTGGCTAGTGTGGCCTGGGGCAGAGAGGTAGAGAAGAAGCTAAGGGGGGCTGCCAGTGGGCCTTGTGGGAGAGGGTGGGGCATTTTAAGGAATGCTGTTTATCGTGGGGGTGTTTGAAGAACAGGAAGGTGGCTAGTGTGGCCTGGGGCAGAGAGGTAGAGAAGAGGCTAAGGGGGGCTGCCAGTGGGCCTTGTGGGAGAGGGTGGGGCATTTTAAGGAATGCTGTTTATACTGAGCACAGCGGGAAGCCATGGGCAGGTTTTGAGCAGGGGAAGGATGAACTGGTTTTCCTTACATCAAGATCCCTTTGGTTCCTGGGGTGGGGGTGGGGGCAGACGGAAGAGGCATAACAGGAAGATGACTTGGTAGCCTTTACATGTGGGCAGGCAGGGGAAGCTGGGAGCTGTCACAAAGGCACTAGAGAGAAGGGGGAGGGTTCGAGAGCTATTTCACAGGAGGAATTGTCCAGGCTTGGTGATTATCTTTGCAGAACTAGAAATAAGAGTTCAAGTGTAAACTGGTAACTTGGGAGCTGATCCCAGGAAGTCCCAGCGAGGCAGTGCAGGAAGACAGGGAAGCAAAAGAAGCCAATACAGGGAGGGGTGAGGATTAAACTGGGCAACTGGGTTTCATCCCACTGGGCACTCTGGGGACAGAGCTGCTGCACCCGAGCAGTGAGGAAATGGGGTATTTATCCACCAGGTCTCGTCATCATCGATTCAGGGCTGCTCCTGGGGGTGTTAACTCATCAACACTGTCAGCCTGCCCTGTGGGTGCTGAGCCCCGGGTCAGCAGGTACCTGAGTGGTGAATGCCAAGATGGTATGGGCAGGGTGCCCAGTGGTGGAATTGGAGAAGTGGCTAGAGGGGGAGACTTGGGACTGGACACCTTCGCCAAGGACCTCCCAGGGGCTGAAGTGACCAGAAGACTCAAGGGATTTAAGGGCAGCAGTGACGGCCTCCAGGTGGGGACTGTTCCTGGGATTAAGGGGCTGAGGGAGACCAGAAGGTTGGTGCCCACTGCTTCCTTCTCAGTCCCATTTTGGCTGGGACATCCAGGAAGGAGGTGGCTGAGGACTTGGACTAGGGGGAAGCTGTGGGTCCTGAGGGTCCTTAGAGCTGGGAGTTTTGGGGCTCAGAGAGCCAGGGCTCAGGGGTGGGAGGCAGCCAGATCTGTGTCCTCTCAGTGTGACTTAAGGCGAGTCATTCAACCTCTCTGGGACCTCCATTTCCAGACTTGTGAAATGGGTTGTTATGAGAATTAAGGGAGAGAGTGTGGAGGGACCCAGAGCTGAAGCCCTTCTAATGCTAATTGGAATGTTGTTCCTCTCTTGTTCCGTGCCCTTCTCCCAGGCAAGCAGGCTCCCCACCACAGGTCCTGGCTTGTCTCTTGGGCATCTGCCCCTGCATCCCCCCTCCCCGTGGCCTGTGTCCCTCTTGTCAATGCTTCTCAAAGGTGGCAGCTCCTGCCTCCTATCCTTCACCCCCTGCCCTCCCACCCCTTCCCATCTCCCTGGGAATACACTCAGGCCCTGTGCACCCCACCCCCACTCTGCTCCTGCTCTGTTCCCTCCTGCATACCCCCTCTTCCCTCTGCTCCAGCCACCCTTCCTCTCTTCATGGCCTTCATGACCCCAAGTTCATTCCCACCTCCCAGCCTTTGCATCTGCTGTTCCTTCTGCCTGGAATGCCCTCCCCAGATCTCCACAGAACTTACTCCTCACTTTCTGCACGTCTCTGCTCAGCGTCACCTCTCAGAGAAGCCTTCCCGGCCCACCTTCCTCGTTCTCTGTCCCCTCACCCAGCTCTAGTTTCCTTCACAGCGCCCACCTTCGCCAACGCCATGTTACACCTGTGTGTTTATTGTTTCCCCCACAAGACTGTAAGCACCAAGGGAGCTGGATCTGAACCCATTTTGTTGTTGGCTGAATCCTCAGCCTGTGGACAGTTCTCAGTAAATATTTGTTGAATGAATAAGCAGTTAACTCCTGCGAGCCCTTCAAGACTCAGCTCAGACATCCTTTCCAGCAGGCTTCTCTCAGCACCTCCCCTGGGTTCCCACAACCCCTCCCACATGCCTGGGTTTTAGAATTTATCCAACTTTGCTGTAATCACCTGCTTTCCTTCTCTGTCTCCCCACCAGGCATGAGGATCTTGACGGCAGCTACGGTGTCTTCAGCTCTCACCACTTCCTGGCACACAGTTGGTGCTTGGTAATGAATGAATGAATCGATCGATCAATGAACCAATTGCCAGTGGTAGCAATCAAAACAGGGGATATGGGGCAGGAGAACTTGGGGGCCCATTCTCTCTTACTGCATCCCATATCCTTGCTTGCACATAGTAGGTATGCATGAAATATTTTTGGAACAGACAATAATAGCTAACACTTATTGGGCACTTACTATGCACCAGGCACAGTTTTAAGTGCTTTGCATGTATTAACCATTTAATCCTCACAACACTTCAATTACTATCCCCATTTTACAGATGAGGAAACTGAGGCTCAGAGGGGTTTAGCAACTTGCCTGAGGTGACATGAGTGGTAAGTGGCAGAACTGGGCTTGAATCCAGGTGGTCTGACCCTGGCTTCCATCACCTCCAAGCTCGGCAGCCTCAGCTGAGAAACAGTAGACACAGATAATAATGATGGTGGCTACTACCATGACTTGCACCTGCTCAGTGTCAGGCCTTGTGCCGGGTGCTTTGCAACCTCGTCCTTTAATTTCAAGAGTCTTCCTTGGGCAGATGTTATTGACTCCATTTCATAGATGAAAAGGTGAGGCTCAGAGTTAAGGACTTACAGCAAGTAACAGCTCCAGGTCTTGGCTCCTTCCAGATTGGACACATTCAGAGGCCTGATCTTGGCTTTTCTCTTCCACCTCCCTGGGCCCAGCTCCCCATTCTTCTTTTTTTTTTTTTTTTTTTTTTTTTTTTTCCTTTTCCCC
>NW_007732003.1:56951-65459 GCF_000696425.1 Galeopterus variegatus
ATTTAAAATATATTTTAAATCTCTAAAAACAACAACCAAAAGAAATAAAATCATAACATTGCTAAAAATCTACAGCATATATGTTACATGAATTATACCTACATTGTTAACACAATTATTTTCATTCTTTTTTTTTTTTTTTTTTTTTTTTTTTTTTCCGTGTCCGGCAACGGATCGCAACCCTCAGTGTCGCCCCCCGGCCGGACCGGGACCGGCAACGGGATCACAACCCTCGGTGTTGCTCCCGCGCCTCGCTCAGCCAGTGAGCGGGAACCGGTCTGTATGTGGGATCCGAACCCTCGGCGGGAGCGCCGCAGCGCTTCCCAAGCGGCGCACTGTAGCAGTGCACCACCGGGCCGGCCCCATAGCTCCCCATTCTTATTTTCCCCAACACCCATCATCATCTTTGTGTGAACTGAGAGCCAAGGCAGACCCCCACACTCCTGTCTCCCAGCCCATCAGAGACCTGCTGTCCCCTCATTATGCAAAATCTCTCTTTGTCCTTCCCTTCTCTCCCCCGGCCAATTACCAAGGGATTAACTTGATTGTGAACATATTTTGGAGATATTTTCACTGTTGTTTCTAAAAGTTTTCCTTTGTTTGAAAGAGTGTTAGAACTTCAGCTGGAGGGAAGCAAAAAAGTCTATGCCAGCTGACCGAGGCTGTGAATATAAAATGAGAAACGACGGTGTTAAATAATCAAAACTGAAAACCACCCAAACAATAGAACTCAGAGTTCAGGTGTCAGGAGGACTTGAGTCTTTGAGGCTGTTCCCCTGGGGTGGGGTTGGGGGGTTTGCAAACACAGGGGATGAGATAGGGGGTCTTCCTTCCTGCAACGCGTTGTAAAACCTGTGCTGATGCCTGGGCCTTCTCCAATGGGCACTGAGAGATTTCTCTTCCATTGTTTCCTGGGTAGATGGGTCAAAGCCTGGGAAGATGGGTGATTGGATTCATACAACAGATCCAGAATAGGGCCAGAGGTGGGGTTCCAAGTTAGAGGCTCCCATTGGGGGCTCAGTCTGAGGCCAGAGTTAGGGCTCAGCATGAAACCAGGATCATGAGTCAGTATGGGACCAGGATTAGGACTCTGTCTATACCAAGGATCAATGATCAATCTGCCACAAGTGTCAGGGTTCAGTCGGAGGCTGGAGTCAGGACCTAGTGTAAAACAAGATTCAGGGTTCATATTGAAACCAGAATTGAGGCTTAGTCTGGGCTTCAGTCTATGATCAAGAATGGAGTTAGAGGGCCGGCCCGGTGGCGCACAGTGCGCCACTTGGGAAGCGCGGCGGCGCTCCCGCCGAGGGTTCGGATCCCACATGCAGACTGGCCGCTCACTGGCTGAGCGAGGAGCGGGGGCAACACCAAGGGTTGCGATCCCGTTGCCGGTCCCGGTCCGGTACGGGCGCGACACTGAGGGTTGCGATCCGTTGCCGGTCACGAAAAAAGACAAAAAGACACAAAAAAAAAAAGAATGGAGTTAGAGTACTACCTGGGACCAGGGTTATGATTTGGTCTAGAATCAGGTTCAAGTTTTGTGTAATGCAGGATCAGGGCTCAGTCTGAGACTAGGTCAGGGTTCAGTGTGTGACAAGAATCAGGATTCACCCTGGGTATTCAAACTACTGAAATGGAGTCCTGGCTCTACCACTTCCTGAGACCACTGGTGAGTCAGTTCACCTACCAGGCCTCGGTTTCCTCTTCTGTAAACTGGGGATAATTATAACCCCTGTCCTGAACCCTTCCATAGTTAAATGTTAGGCCAAGTGAGATAGCAGATGTCAGCAAGCTTCAAAAACTGCAGAGTGTTGGGCAGACATTTATGTAAACACCCCAGAGGAAACTCCAAAGAGGGCTCGTTGTGGGAAAGACCAAATGTCACTAAGCCTCCTACTGCATCTTCTATCCTAGTTTCTCTTCCGCCTGTAAAACTAATAATAGCTAACAGTTACATAGCACGGCTTTGTGCCATGTTCTAAGAGCTTCATGTATATTTAACTAATTTAATCCTCAAACAACCCTATGAAGTAGGTACTAATATTATCCCTAATTTCAGTAGGTGAAACTGAGGCAGAGATGGGTTAAGTAACTTGTTTAAAGTTACACTGAATAAGTGGGAAATCTCTGATTCAAATCCATGCAGTTTGGCTCCCAAGTCTATGCTGAGTGTAGGAACTGAGGATGGGGGACAGGGAAAAGAGTCTGTGGGATTCTTCCTGGGGTGGACAGACAGGGGTGAAAGGTACAAGTCATCTCAAAGGCCTAGGGGTGACTCATGGCCCCCAGCAGCCTGTCTTTGCCCAGGAGGCCGAGTTTCCCAGCAAACCCCACTCCCACATGGGGACATAAAAAGTTGGAGGAGGGATTGGCGGGTGGCATTAAGGCATCTCTTTAAACTTGCTTGTTTATGGAAAGAAATTTCAGGCCAGCTGCTAAAAACCTGTATTTTATGGGTAATTTTTCAATTTATTTCACACTGGTATTAAAAAAAACAACCCAACCCACCGTGAAGGCTGTGATTCCACTGGGGTTGGCAAGGGAGGGGTGGCTGGCTTGAAGCAGCTCCTTTGTCTGCCTGAGCATCCCACAGGGACAAGGCTGCTGGCCTTCCCTTGGGAAAAACTGGACAAAGTGGAAAGTGAAGACGGGGCTTGCAGAGGGTTTGACTGAAGTGAGAATGAGATGAAGTCCACAGGAGGAGCGTGGGGCATTCAGTGCCTCTGTTTTATACATGATGAAATTGAGGCTCAGATAATGAAAGTTACTAGTGAGAATTTACTCTGGGTTGGGTACTGTTCTAAGTTTTACCTGCACTACCTTATAGGTTGTCATGAAAAGTAGTAAGATGCTGCCTTGGTTTGGAGTTTCCAGAAGCAGACCCTGAGACAAAGATTTGAGTTCAAGAAGTTCATTCAGGAACTGACTCCAAGAGACATGGCATGGGGCATAAGGAGTGAGACAGGAAGGGAGCGCAGCCCATGAGGGTGGGTCATCCAGACAGTTACCACCATGGGCAACTGAGCTCAGTCCCTCTGGGGAGTTCTGGGAAACAGCACAGAACCTGCCTCAGGCTATCCTGCCCGCTTAATGAGGGAGTTGGGGTATTTGTCCATCAGGGAACATCTTCACTCTACTATTGAGTCCATTAGCAAGTTTTTTCCCCCAATTATTGTATTTCTGCATTCTATAATTTCTATTTGATTCTTTTTTATGACTTCTATTTCTTTGCTGAGATTTACTATGTTTTTGTTTGTTTCAAGAAAATTCATAATTTCTTGCCAAAGCATTTATGTGATGGCTTTTTTAAAATCCTTGTCTGACAGTTGCAATATCTATCATCTTGGTATTAGCATCAGTTGGTTGTCTTTTCTTAATAGAATTGTGGTTTTCCTGGGTTTTGGTATAGCAGGCAATTTTCTATTACATCCTAGAAATTGGGGCTTTTATTTCAGGTCCTATGTACGTGTTTCATTTGAGCAGTTTGTCTCACTGTTTAGGTCTAGAATATAAGTGCTCATCCACTTTTGTGGGCTGTTGTTCCAATGACAGTTTAGTTGTCAGAGCTGTTACAATTCTATTCTGGTCTTTTTTGTTCTTCTGGTTCTGCTGGGGCTAGTATTAACCTGATGCCAAAACCAGACAAACACAGACCAAAAATGAGAAATATAGACCAATATCCTTCATGAATAGAGACACAAAAATCCTCAGCAAGATATTGGTAAATAGAATTCAGAAATACATAAAAAGAATGGTACACCATGACCAACTGAGGTCTATTCCATCGAGGGAAGACTAGTTCAATATTTGAAAATCAGTCAAGAAGAAAATTTAAATGATTATATCAATATGCAGAAAAAACATTTGATGAAATTCAACATCCTTCCATGATAAAAACTCTCAGAAAAATAGCAATGAAGAAGATCTTTCTCAACTTGATAAAGAGCATCTATAAAAACCTACAGCTAACATCATACTTAATGGTGAAAGACTGAATGCTTTCCTGCTAAGACTGGGAACAAGGCAAGGATTTCATCTCTACACTCTTATTCAGCAAAGTCCTGGAAGTTCTAGCCAGTCCAATAAGGCAGGAAAAGGAAATAGAGGTCACAAATATTAGAAAGAAAGAAAGAAAACAAAAACTGTCCCTATATGAAGGTATCATGATCATTTGTGTTGAAAAACCTAAGAAATCTACAAAAATGCTCCTAATAAGTGAGTTCGGCAAGGTGGCAGGATACAAGCTTGACACACAAAAATCCATTCTTTTTCTACATACTAACAATAAACACATGGACAGCAAAATTAAAAATATAATGTCATTTACAATTACTAAAGGAGAAAAACAAGGAAATACTTAGATATTAAAACTAACAAAACATATACAGGACCAGTATGCTGAAAATGACAGAACACTGATTTAAAAAATCAAATAAAACCTAAATAAATGGAGAGACATACCATGTTCATGGATGGGTAGACTCAGTGTAAGAAAGATGTCAATTCTCCCCAAATTGATGTACATGTTTAGTGCAATTCTGATCAAACTCCCAGCAAGACCTTTTATAGACATAAACAAGATTATTCTAAAATTTATATGGAAAGGAAAAAGAACTAAGATAGCTAAAATATTTTTTCCCAAAGAAGAATAAAGTGGGAGAGGTAGTCTACCTGATCTCAAGATTTATTATATAGCTACAGTAATCAAGACAGTGTGGTATTGGCAGACAGAAAGACGCATAGTCCCCAGAACAGAATAAATAACCCCAAAGTAGACCCACACAAATATGCCCAATTAATTTTTGACAAGGGAGTAAAACAATCCAAGGGATGTAAAGATAGCCTTAACAGCAAATCATATATAGGAACAACCGTGTATTCACAAGCAAAAAGTGAACCTTACACAAAACTTAATTCAAGATGAATCATGGACTTAAATGTAAAATGTAAAGCTATATAACTTTTGGAAAAAATAGGAGGAAATCATTGAGACTTGGGACTAGAAATTGTTCTTAGAGTTGAAGCCAAAAGCATGATCCATAAAAAGGAAAAACTGACAATGTGGTCCTCACCAAAATTAAAAGCCTTTGCTCTGTGAAAGGCCCTAGTAAGAGGATTGAAAGGCAAATTACGGACCAGGAGAAAATATTTGCAAATCACATATCCAACAACAGACTTCTATCCAGAATATATAAAGAATTCTTTAAATACAGAAGTAAAACAAAAAATCCAATTTAAAATGTGCAAAAAATATATGCAGACATTTCACCAAAGAGGATATACAGAGACTTACACACAAATGTACATAGTAGCTTCATTCTTAACAGCCCCAAACTGGAAATTGCCCAAATGTCCTTCAATGGGTTAACAGCTAAACAAACTATAACACATCCAAACCATGGGTTACTACTAAGCAGTAAAAAGCAACTTCTAATACATACAAAACTGGAATAAATCCCAAGAAAATTATGCTGAGTGAAGAAAGCCAATCTCAAAAGGATACATACTACATGATTCCATTATATAATATTGTGTAACAACATAATTATAGAGATGGAGAACAGATTAGTGGTTGTTGGAGGTTAGACCGGAGAGGGAGTGGGAGGGTGGAGCCATAAAGGGGGTACCATGGGGGAGTCTTGTGGTGATGGTAAAGCGTCTTGATTGTGGTGGTGGTGGTTATACGAAACTATACATGAGATAATACTGCATCACAAGAACCCCCTCAATCCCTGGCAAACCAGGACAGTTGGTCACCCTCGCAGGGGCCATCATACAGCCCTTGAGGCTCTGAGGAGAAGTTTGGGCTTCACCTGTTAGAAAATCCAGGTCCTCTGGCTGCTTAGAAAGAAGAGCTGGTAGGGGCCAGAGCAGACACGAGCAGGACCTACTGCCTCACTGGGGCAAGAAATGAGATTGGTACAATGTGTCCGATGGACCAGATGTCACCAAACTCTTGCTTTTCCTCCTGTGTGTAGTCTAGCACATGCTGGACTACATTTCCCAGCCACCCATGCAGGTAGGTGTGAACATGTGACTGAGTTCTGGCCAGTGGGATGTGGGTGGACAAGCTCTATACCTCCCATAAGCCCTGCCCTTCTCAGTGAGTTTAAACCATTACTGAAGAGGACAGAACACAGCTAGAAGGAACTTGAGCCCAGCTATCCCAGGGAGAAGTGTTTGCTCATAGCACATGTTACTGATCAGCAAATCTTCTCCGTGGCATAGCTGGGCTCTGGAGTTTGAGAAACATGAGGAGGCCTGGGTAGCTGGAACAGAGGGGAACCATTACTGAAGAGGACAGAACACAGCTAGAAGGAACTTGAGCCCAGCTATCCCAGGGAGAAGTGTTTGCTCAGAGCACATGTTACTGATCAGCAAATCTTCTCCATGGCATAGCTGGGCTCTGGAGTTTGAGAAACATGAGGAGGCCTGGGTAGCTGGAACAGAGGGAGTAGGGAGAACTCCAAGAACGGGTGAGAAGCTACATCCCGCAGCAATGTGTAGCTGTTGAGTAGTCCCTGCCTCTGTATGACTCATGATGCACACTGCTCCCCTCCAGCCCTGCTCACATGGAAGCTGCCCCCTCTGAACTTTGGAGACTCCAGGACTAGGTGTAGTAGGGTAAGGGGTGACTTCCCACTTTCCTAAGGCTTAATCTTCTGGGATCACCACATTTGTCCAAGTACCTGCATTCCATATACCTGCCGAGAGATTCCTGTATCTGGAGAGTTCATTCACTCATTCATTCATTCTACAAACATTCTGCATCTGCTCTGTGTCTGCCACATGCAGGGCTCCAGGGACCCAGACATAACTTCATCTCTGGCCTGAAAGAGTTGAGACTTTAGAGGGAGGGACAGACACATTCATAGTTACCATCTGGTGTCATCAGATCAGAGATGTGATAAAGGGATTGTAAATGCCCAGAAGAGGTACTAGACCTGGCCTGAGATTCAGGGAAGGCTTCTTGGAGGAGGGGCATGACAGGGCTGGGTCCTGAATGAGTCTGTGGAGAAGAGGGATGGGATTTAGGCCACTAGGCCAGACAGAGGCCAAAACATGAAAGACTCAGAGGTGTGGGAGGCCTGAGATGTTTGTGAAATACTGCAAGGACTTGAGATCTCTGGGGATAAAGGGGAAAGGGATGGGCCAGTGGAGAAGACTAAGAACAGGAGGGCCTTGAAGGCCATGGTGGAGACCACACTGGGACACCTTGTTGCCCATCCCAGCTCTGTCCTTGACTGGCTGGGCTGCCTAACCTAGGCACCCCCAGTCCTGAGGCCTCAGTGGCCCCATCTGTGAAATGGAGCAGTTGGAGTGGGATGGCTGTAAACTTCCACCAAGATCCCCATTGTCTGCCAGTTTCATGGAGCCGCACCAATAGAATGGCCAGGCCGGGGGTCTTCAACTGCCACACTCTCTGTGTGTTTTCCTTCCCCTGACATACCTTCAAGTGTCCCTCATTGCACTGGGAGTGAAAGCTGGAGGAGACACCAGCACTTACCTTCTTTTACTTTTGGGACAAGTCACATTCATAGGAACAAACCACACACATAGGATAAGGTAGGACAATTGTTCAGGAAGAGAGTGTCAAGGGTATGTTCCCCTGGACCTCCAAGGCTCCTTTCCTTCTGATAAGAGTGTGCTCTGAGTAGTGGCTAAGAGGGCAGGCACTGGACCCAGACAGACCACTGACCTGCTGTGTGGCCATAGGCAAGTCATTGAGCCCCTCTGAGCTTTCCTTTCCTCCCCTGAAAAGTTGGGTTAATTGAACAGAAACTCACTGGGTTGGTTTTAAGGTTATGTGAAAAGTGCTTAGCGCAACGCCAAGCACTTAGGCCTCAAAAAACGATAGTTAGCATTATGATGATGATGATTGTNGTTGGTTTTAAGGTTATGTGAAAAGTGCTTAGCGCAACGCCAAGCACATAGGCCTCAAAAACGATAGTTAGCATTATGATGATGATGATTGTTTTTGGTGGGTAGGGTGACAGGAGGCAGGAGTGTCCTATTGCGTTGGAGGAGGGGTTAGCTCTGAAAGGGTTAAAATCGAACCAGCAGCTCCCAGTCCTGGTGATAAGGTTGGAGAAAACACAGTCCAGGTCCCCAGCCCTGTCACAAGCAAATTTATGAGGTGCTGGTCACTTTGAGTCAAAGAGTAGGTGCTCTCCCCAGGCTGTGCAAGAAACATTCAGGGTTAGTAGCCAGAAGGGGCTCATGACTCTCTTGAAAGAAAAAGTTGGAGCAGAGAGAAAAAGAGAGCCGGGCATCTGGAGCCTGCACACACCCACCCTGCAGAGGAGAAGGGGAGAGATGGGGCGAGGGGAGAGACAGAGAAAGGGTGCGGACGGACAGACAGTGAGCCCGGGGGAGGGCGAGAAGGCTCAGGAGTCCGGGGAAGGGGCAGCGGAGTGGGGGACGCCAGGCAGAGGGACAGGAAAACAGAAGACGCGAAGGAGTGGTCCTTAACGGCCAGAAGGAGAAGAAACAGAAAAAAGGGGGGTT